>NW_027272899.1:0-35749 GCF_040938485.1 Diadema antillarum | reverse complement strand
CATCAATTTGCTATTTTCGAACTTGTGTTAGAAAGTTCGATTCTAAAGTCCTTATAGGAAATGTTATGCGCCTCCACAGCTAAAATTCTATGCCGTTCAGAGAACATGACGGTACTGGTGACGCCATGTAGGGAACAAGCATAATTATAATTTTATATTTCACAGGTGCCACAGTGGACGCAAATTGGTATGATATCACTAGACTTTATAAGTTGTATCTCGTTGGTCTGAAGACTATAGGTTGCAACTCTACTCTCCGCAACATCTCTACGACGCACGTCTCCTGGAGACGAGCCCAATCTCCAGGATTCGCAGGAGAATCGGACATTTTCGATTTTTGCAGAGACTATTTCCGTCTTCCAGCTTGTCTCCGAGACGTCTCTGGGAAGTCTCCATCACTGTGGCCATGTCGTGGGGACTAAATTTGTCTGCAACATCTTCGAGATGTCCCCGCATCTTGTGGAGACCGTAATAACATAATGGCGACGAAAGGGAGAAGTTGCTGAGAAAAGACATCTCTGATAAGTCCCTGCGACTGCAAAAGCCGTGCCAACACCCCGTGACTTCCAAGCAAATAAGTTGTCCCTTTGTTTGAAGACGTCTTGGACGTCGCCCTAGAAATCGCGTTAGTTGTGACTGCGAAAATATTTCTTCTAGACGCTGGCATTGCGACAATGTCTTCCTCCCGTCAGATAGGCTCTCAATCCCCCCTCCCCCCCCCCCCCCCACTTTAAGTTTGCAGCAATATCAAACTACTGACCATGGCTCGTCTGACACCTGCTCTACATTGTGCATTTTCACCTTCATTCATTCATTCATTCATTCATTTCATTATTTTTTTTCCATTTCCATGTTTTCCACCTCCCAATGCATGCCTTGAAACAGCTGTGGTGCAGAAGAATGAAATTTGGTACTGAAGCATTGCGGAGAGTGGCTGATAGTACTAGTAATTGCCATGTACCTGTGCAATCTTTCCTCCAACTCTACTCCCTGAAGTCAGGGATCACATCATGACCCACGCTGTCATGATTCCAGTAGAAACTCACTTGCAGCAGCACTCATCTTCAAAATGTTGATACAGCGTCGCTTGAGCAGATAGGGTGGTTTCTGATGATCTGCTCCCACGTTATGACGAGATGATGCCTACCCTCGTTGACGCTGGCTGCCCCATAAACCTTGTTGCTCATCAGTCCTTGCTGGACATGAGCACGATTATTAAAGTAGTTAATGTGTCAGTGCGTTCTGGTTTGCTGACCCATATTACTTATAGGCATTTTCCATGCCACATCAAAGCAAGTCTGAAGTAATGTCGCATCCTGTCAGTGCCTGATGTTGGGCTCTGGAAGAGAGGTACGCTGTACAGGAAAGAGCTGAAAAGGCCTTTATCTTTTCAATACCACGACCCACCCGTAACTCCCTCAGATCAAAGGGATTAAAAAAAAGCACACTATATACCGAAATGTGATGTTATGCTCATCCGTGCGATTGTATACTGTTTTCAGAAAATGCTTTCAGAAGACATTATGTCATCCTTTGTAAGGATATCTTTGCGTAGATCGCACCTAAGTTGTTGGAAAGCTGAAGGGTTGTGAGATCACAATTCCTGTTGGATATTTCAGTCTCGAATCAGGTGCTCAGGATGAGTTATCCGTCCCATTTGTTCTTGGATATCTGTGCGCTGATAAATGAGGGCAGTTCTTTATTTTTCAATCTTAATTTTCAGGAAGCCGCTATGCTCTTCCAATCATAATTTGAGATTTGAGTGGTGCCATCACCATCACTTGTCAGAGGACTGCACAGTGTTGCAGCGCAAAAATGTTAAGATTATTTTCTTCAGGATCAGTATCCCATAGAACATCAATAGGTGTTCAGTTTCCCTAGTCATTTGCCCTTTCAGTAAAGAAACGGTTTCGTTTGATAAAACGAGAATAAAAAAGATTAAAAACCTTCAGCTGAATTGTCTTCACCTACTCTTGTAAGATACTGCCATTAAAGGACTTTAATGATCGAATTTAGTTAACTGCCCCTAGAATACTGGTCTGACCTGGATTGAGGAGCTCGATTCCCTGGAAGCTTCGGCCATTGCTTCCTTCACTGAAGAAGCAGACGCTGTCTTGTCAAGTGAGAGCAGGCATACACCAATTTCACCAGGAGGAGAATCATATCGCTTGCCAGCTGGAAAGTTATATAATTGACCATGAAAGGTGACGAGGTGGCTCAGTCGGTAGCGTATGGCTTGCGGTCTAAAGACTTGTGTTCCAGCGCGGGTTCCGGAATCCCACTTATCTCAAGTCTAGCTTAGCAATGGTGTGTGTTGTCATACCGTCCCCTCTAGTAGAGGCACAACACGTTACACCTCATCACTTGGATATAAAAAGGGGAAGTCCCTTGTTAGTCTGGTAGGAATGGGGGGTCCCCATGCACCCCCCGAACACATTTTTTTAACTTACTTTTTTGTAACCCTTAGGGTGTCTAGTTAGTGAATTGTTTTGTTCCCAAGAAAAAATCGTGTCCCATGGGGGTCATTGGCGGCCATCTTGGCAGCCATCTTGGATTTTCAGGGAAAATCGTTATTTTCTATAACTTTTGAACTACACAGCATAAAATTATAAATAAAGCATTTCTTCAGGGTAAACGTGACACGAGGAATCGATTGCAATGGTTATTTACATGATAAAAGCAAGTTTGAAACAAGAAAATCCTAAAAATATGCAAATTTTGGTGTCATTTTCACCTAAAAATACCCAAATAGTTTAACTTTTGAATTACACAACAAACAGGGACAAATAAAACAGTACTTCAGAGTTGATACGACATGAGGAATAGTTTGAAATAGTTATTTACATGATTAAAGCAAGTTCCATACAAGACAAGTCCAAAAATGCGAGGAAAACCAGTGTCGTTTACTCTAGAAATATTCCAAAATTGTCCTTATACATGTAAATGACAATCTCATACCTTCTAAGAGTAACTAACCACTTTTTCTTAACAGTCTGGTAGAAATAGGGGGAGGGGGGTCCCGTGCACCCTTCTTTTTCTATCCCTTAGGGTGTCTATTTCATGATTTTTTATTAGTTTCCAAGTAAAATCGTGTCACATGGGAGTCATTGGCGGCCATCTTGGATTTGCAAGGAAAATCATTAATTTCTATAACTTTTGAACTTTCAAACATACAAGGAAAAATAAAACATTTCTTCAGGGTAAATGTGACATGAGGAATCGATTGAGATGGTTATTTACACCATTAAAAAACGTCTGATACAAGGAAAGTCCAAATATGAAAAATTCTGTATCGGTTACACCGAAAAGTACCCAAATAGTTCAACTTTTGAACTATACACAACATACCGGGACAAATAAAACATTTCTTCAGACGAAACACAGCATGAGGAATCAATTGAGATTGTCATTTACATGATGAAAGCAAGTTTGATACAAGAAATGTCACAAAAATGAAAAATTAAGTGCTGTTACTCTGGAAATGGCCCAAATATTTCATGCTACATACATGGCAAATTGCATACCTCACAAAAGTGACTAACAACTTTGTCTTTAGATCATTGCCCAAATAGGCCTTTTTTGTTTGGTATCAAAAATAGAATCTGAAGAGAAAATTAATTTCAAGCATTGTCACCCCTCACTTGGTGAAATCGAATAAGAATGTAAGCACTATGGTAATTCATATGCAAATACCCTTGAAATAAGTGGTCAAAGGAGGTGACACATGATAATAATGTTGATCACAGCATGTGAAAGTGACTAATGGACAAAGATAAAACTTGATCTGAAATGTAACACTCTTTGCGCATTCAATTTCGTTTCATTTTGTATTTAAAAAGAGTTTGAGTTGGGATATTTTCAAGGAAACAATCACTGTGCCAAAATATTGAGCCGATTTAAAAAATTTAGATGCCAAAATGTTTCCATCGATTAGTGTTTTCCTGAACACAGTCACGTGATGGAGGTACATTCGTTATGTTTGCCCATGGGCGAACATTCTTGTAATGTTCTCCCATGGGAAAACATGTTCACGTAACAACTGACAGAATTAAGGCCTAGGACCGCACCGGAATTATAACCTCCCTTAATTGCATTTCAAGTATGTTTCCTCCGCCGCCAGTCATCATCTATTATATTTTAACATCTCTGACGTGTGTATATGCTTTTCATGAAGCATACGGAATTAACGTATATTGAAATAATGCCTCTGGCACCACTTCGTGGCGGAGGCATAAAAATAAAGTAACACAATATGACTTCACTTTTCTAAAAGTATTCTGAATTGTCATTCTGTGTAACTGTACAAACACAGAAGCGGCTATGCGATAT
The DNA here is from genome assembly GCF_040938485.1 of Diadema antillarum. Taxonomy (NCBI): domain Eukaryota; kingdom Metazoa; phylum Echinodermata; class Echinoidea; order Diadematoida; family Diadematidae; genus Diadema; species Diadema antillarum. The sequence continues at coordinate 31,420 of NW_027272899.1, read as the reverse complement.
ATCAGCTTTCCATTTCACACTTCTTTAATGTCTAGTCATCATCAAAACGATCTTTGTAATCAATGTCTGGCTCCTCTTCTTCATCCTCCTTCATCTCCTTAGTAATTTTCTGAAGCAAGTCAACGAGGGAAGTCGGAAAGATAGGGCCACTTGACCACACTGGCTCCATCATAACAAAGGCTATCTTCTGCCATCCTTGTCCAGGTTCAAATGGGTCATATACAGAGCATCAGAAGATTGGTTGGTCAGCTCTCTTTAAGATGGCAAGGCGATGGGTCACACATTTAATGTGTGGGATAAGGTTGTCTCTACAAGGTGTATATGAGCATGAAGAAATCCACATCATAGTTAGTTGTCGTTATTTGTTCGCCCTCTCCCATCATCTGCTTTGGATGATGCTGCTGTAAATAGACTTCTCCGGCTCTTATGGTCACACATTAGGCATGTGAATGCTCCAATGTCTTCTGTCACCTCTTACTGGCTCTACAGACCATCCATCACCAAGATTTATGTGGGGGACATAAAACACTGGTACATTTTAAAGTCATGTTCTAAGATTTCAGCAGTGTTCATTAGTATGTAATATTGAACAATTTACCACATTTCAGTAAAATATTGCTGAAATTACAATATCAGAATACTCTCACTTGAATGCTGTTTGATACATGGTGTGGCTTTGTAGATTCTTTAGGGGTCCGACTTTGCCCCTACTCTTAGAGGCACTTGTTACATCTTCCTCTGTAAACACATGTAGTCCAAGTATTGTGGTACAGTAGCCAGCTCTCTTTGATTCTGTATGCCAGTTCACCAACATTCACACTTACCACAATCTGGCAATGCTCGACAGTCCATTTATCACGGAAGATAGTGAGGGTGACGGAGTAAGCATGGTGCAAGAAGATCAAGAAAATGTCTGTGTCTGGTGTCCTTACCACAGCTGCTTTGTACCCAACCTTAATAGTGGAATACTCGAGGCAGAGCGCTACCCTGGTGTCCTTCTCCTGGTTACAGCAGCTCATGGATAGAGCTTATTGTCTCGTGGGATGAATAATTGAGAGAACAAAAAGAATGTAATAGGAATCACTTAAGCTTCAGAGAATGCGATTTCTGTTACATTCCTTTTGTTTACACAATGATGTGTTCCAGGAGACAATGGTGCAATATCCATGAGTGACTGTCTAACCAGTATAATGAGACGGACACCACAGTGACGGTCGTGATCTACCTCAAGTGCGCTGCTAAGCTTGGGTATAAACAGGGTAGCTTTGGTGAGGAATCCAGACACACATTTTCTTGATCCCCGTGGTCCATGCTTAATCCATTCTACAATGTAGTATCTTACTTAATAAATGGACTGTCGCGTATTGCCAGGTTGTGAATGTCAATTAACTTGCATATAGAGTTAACGGGAGTTCATTACTGTACCAAAATACTTGGACTGTATGTGTTTACCGGGGAAGATGTAACAATTAAAGTGCCTTCATAGGTTGGGAAAAGTTAGACCCCTAAAGAATCTACAAAGCCACCCCACATGCCACATAGCATTTAGGTTGGGAAAAGTTGGACCCCTGAAGAATCTACAAAGCCACCCCACATGCCACATAGCATTTAGGTTGGGAAAAGTTGGACCCCTAAAGAATCTACAAAGCCACCCCACATGCCACATAGCATTCAGGTGAGAGTTGTTTGATATCATGATTTCAGAAGTATATTGAAATCTGATAAGTTGCTCAGTATTATACTATAATAAACACTACTGAAATCTTAGAATATGACTTTACAGTATGCCAAGTTGAGTGTTTTTCCTCATAAATCTTGGTGTTGGGTGGTCTGTGCAGCCAGAGGTGGCAGATGACATTGAAGCAATCACATGCCCAAAATGTACAGCAAGGCCAGGGAGAAGTCTATTATAATGGCGTTCGCAGCATCATGCTGAAACAGATGACCAAACCAAGGTGGATTTCTCCTTGCTTCCACCTGGCAGAGGCAACCTTATTTCACACTTTCAATGTCTGAACCACGTGTACCACCTTGCCATCTTCAAGCGATCTGTCTAGCCAATCTTCTGGTGCGCTACCTCTTTGATCCTTGACAAAGGTGGCAGAAGACAGCCTTCGTTATCATGGATCCGATGTGATCAAGCGGCCCTATCCTTCCCACTTCCCTCATTGACTTGCTTCACAAAGTTACTGCGTAGATGGAGGAGGATGAAGAGGAGGAGCCAGACATCGATTACAATGATCGTTTTGATGATGACTGGAAATTACAGAAGTGTAAAACCAAAAGCTAACATATCACTTACCACATCTGTGGTTTGTATGATTGCACAGGATGAGAATTCAGAATACTTTAGACAAAGTAAAGTCATATTGTGTTACTTTTTTCGATATACGTTAATTCCATACTTTATATATAAATATATACATATATATATATATATATATATATATATATAGAGAGAGAGAGAGAGAGAGGGGGGGGGGGAGTGGATTTCTGGCTGTCAAGTGAAATTCATATGTTTATTTTCAAACAGGAAGGCTTTAAACAAATACGTTTGAATGAACCATTGTCAACTTAATCAGTGTTAATCTTAAATACGTTTTAATGATAACATTCCGGCACCTAAATTGGTGAAACCGACAGAGCATTTTGGCACAGTGATTTCTTTTATGAAAATACCATTACTAAAACTCTTCAAATATAAAATTAGATGAAATAGAAGATGCATGGCACAAAAAGTGTTCAATTACATTTTAGGTTTGAATTTTGTCGATTAGTCACTTTCACATGTTGTGATCAAAATTTGTTTGTTCACCTCTTTTGATCTGCTTTTTTAGGGATATCTTTTAATTTCTTTCCGAAGAATTCCGATTCCCAATAATACACTGTCAAGCATTTTTCTCGTCCTTGTTGTCCCGTGACAAGTACAGAGTAAATTCGATTCTATTTGTATTACTTCCGCATCTTATCTTTCTATTTTCCCATATTTCCGTATCCTTTCCACGCATCTCATTATTTTTTCGATAGGACCTATAGTTCTGTCGAGGATCGCTGGATTTGTTTTGCCTTTCTGTCCGTTGTATTGTCTTTCTATTATGTCAGCCTTGTCTCGTTCTGTCTTGTATTTTAGTCCTCCTTTATAAGTGTTGTCGTCCCAGTCTCGTTTAATGTTCATTCGCCTGTGTATGTGTGTGTGTCTGTTACTCTGTCGGTTTATTGTTCTTCGAAACTTTTTTTATCTGACTTTATTCTCAAAATTTTCCCCTCTTTGCATCAGTTCATTTCTATTGACATTCTGTACCTGAGGGGCTCACATTCTACAAGCATTGCCTTTTTAGTGGGTCCCTCAGTTTTCGATATTTTGTGTAATGTTATATCGTCTATATCACTTCAGTCAATTTTCATTGCAACATATTTGTTATCTCACGGTTTGACAATTATGTTTTCTCAATTTTCCTTTGTTTTGATTATATGTAACCTTATTCTCTGTTACCAAAGAAAGTGAAATGTTTATATTCTTCTTTTCGACAAAATGAAATAAAGTTTTAATTGAATTGAATTGAATCTGCATATGAATTGCCATCTTGCTTACATTTTTCATTTGATTTCAACAAGTGAGGCGTCAAAATGCTTGGAGTTGCATGATGCATGTTTTTTTTTTATACAAAACACCATATTTGAGCTATGGTCTAAAAACAAAGTGCTAAGTCACTTTTGTGAAGTAGTTTGTCATGTATGTATACGGATTTTGGGTACTCTACAGTGTAAATGACACTTAATTTTTGTATTTTAACCATCTCAATCGATTTCTCATGACACAGTTACCCTGAAGAAATTTTATATATATCCCTGTATGTCGTGAAGTTCAAAGTTACAGAATTTACTGATTTTTCTCTCAAATAAAAAATGGCCGCCAATGTCCCCCCCCCACGATTTTCACTTGTTAACAAAAAAGAAAATCATCACATAGACACCCTAAGGGATACAAAAAATGAGGGTGCATGAGGATCCTCCATTCCTACAAGACTATTAAGACTTTAGTGGTTAGTCAATCATATGAGGTATATATTTTGTCATGTATGTATATGGACTATTTGGGCAATTTCCAGAGTAAACGACACTTTTTTTTTCGCATGTTTGGATTTTTCATGTATCATACTTGTTTTAATCATGTAAATAACCAGTTAAATCAATTCCTCATGCCACATTTACCTTGGAGAAATTATTTATTTGTCCTTGTATGTTGGAAAGTTCAAAAGTTATAGAAATTAATGATTTCCCTTGCAAATCCAAGATGGATGCCAATGACCCCCATGCGACACGATTTTTACTTGGAAACCAAAAAAAAAAAATCAAATAAACACCCTAAGGGATACAAAAAGGAGGGTGCACGTGACCCCCCCCCCCCCATTCCTACCAGACTGTTAAGATAAAGTGGTGAGTTCACTCTTACGAGGTATGAGATTTTCATGTATATGTATATAGACTACTGGGGAATATTTCTAAAGTAATCAACACTGGTTTTTTCTCGCATTTTTGGACTTTTCTTGTATGAAACTTGCTTTAATCATGTAAGTAACTATCTCAAACGATTCCTCATGCCGTATTAATTCTGAAGTACTGTTTTATTTGTCCCTGTATGCTGTGTAATTTAAAAGTTAAACTATTTGGGTATTTTTCGGTGAAAATGACACCGAAATTTGCATTTTTTAAGGCTTTTCTTGTTTCAAACTTGCTTTAATCATGTAAATACCCATTGCAATCGATTCCTCGTGTCACGTTTACCCTGAAGAAATGCTTTATTTATTGTTTTATGCTGTGTAGTTCAAAAGTTATGGAAAATAATGATTTTCCCTGAAAATCCAAGATGGCTGCCAAGATGGCCGCCAATGACCCCCATGGGACACAATTTTTTCTTGGGAACAAAAAAATTCATTAACTAGACACCCTAAGGGTTACAAAAAAGTTAGTTAAAAAAATGTGTTCGGGGGGTGCATGGGGACCCCCCATTCCTACCAGACTATGTGTGAAAGAATCACAAACCCAGACACATGAAAAGATCCCGAATCGGCATTCCGTTATCGGAAAACTCAAGGTGCATAAACCGGTAAAGTGGTCCACCCCAAGTATACAACTGACCAGCATACGGGCTATCCAGCTATCTCGTCAGAAGGAAAAACGAAGACAAAATAAGATTAGGCGTGTTTATTACCCTCTTTGCCATTGCACCCTGATTTGGCACCTTGGAATAGGATGGCGGCCGTATTTAAGCATGTATATATATATATACAAACAAAGAAAGGAAAAACTGACCAGAAACAATTGATACATAGTGAAAACTTTGAGCAAAGAAAATGAGAAAAGAAAATGAAACCGATGGAAGACAGTTTTCTGTGCTCAAAGATTTCAATGTAATTATATAGTATATATATATATATATATATATATATCTTAAATATATATTTTTTTCATTTATTTGTCATAATTATTATTGATAATATTGTAGAGGAATGGAACCGCTCTTGGCCCTAATTGACCATTGAAGGAGTATGAAAGAGATGACAAATGGGACAAATAGGGGTACCAGTGAATTGCAGTTGAATGCTCACAGACGCCATTTCGAAAAATGCACAAAATGCCTGATTTGACCCATATTTGATCTTGAAAGTGACCATGAATTGCAGAAATGATATTTAGAATCACATTCTCTGACCCCGTAAAATCTTCCACATGGGATTCATAACATTAATCAACCTGTTCAATTTGTAACTGCAGTTGACCTTTAACCCTGATGGCGGCCATATTGGATTTCACCAATATGACGGCCCCAAGGGTTTTTAGTCTTGGCGCCCATCAAAAATCGAAAGAGTATCGTACAAGGGACCTATGAGCCAAATTTGGTGTTTTTGGAAGAATTTGAACCAAACAACCCATTTTGAGCCCTTAGGCCCCCAACTATAACCTCCTCCCTTGGCGGAGGTAATAAACATAAATACAGTATGGATGTAGACGGTGATCCGGATTAGTATATCAACATTTAGTTACACTCTACTCTTTGAGCCATTTCCAACTTTTCCTGAAATTTTAACCAAATCAGTTGAGTTAATTTTAACAAACAAACCAACCAATGCCCACAAAAAATGAAAATTACCTCCTTAGCAAAGGTGTGACTACAGAATTAAAATTGATTAGAATCTATTTATAACAAAAGCAATTAATCAATTAATCTAACAATCAATCAATACCAACTTACCCTGTGATAAGGAGAAGGAAGATGAATGCTGCAAATTTCTTGTCCATGCTGAATTTCGACACTGCAAATAAAATCCAAGTATAAATGTAGGGCTATAAAAAGGAAATTTCATATTTTCATATTTCGCAATAACAAAAGCCCCTAGCTGACTTTGATATCTCCTCCAGAAGACAGGAAAAATATATATCACCCGAAACATAATGGCAGTAACAAGTCTTACCGTCTGTTTAGACGTACAGGACTAATGATAACAATTCAAATGCCACAATATCACTCTATGTTACTGTTAGATCTATATTTTGGTATACTTACATGATTAAAACAGTTGATGTTGCGTATCGCTTTGAACTGATATATAGATTCTTCTCGCTGCACACAGAGCTCTGACTTGCTTGCGATGGTCTTTACAGTTTGTGCGATAGTCTTTCAAAGAAGCTTGGCATTTAACCAATGAGGTTATGACTTCGTGTCGTAACCTGCAACCACGGAGCTACAACACATTGCAATCTTGCAGTAATGTTCTATAGAGGCCTTAGTTCTAGCAGGGAGGTGGGAAGAGACCAGCCTAGTATGTGACGAAATCCTACGTGCACAGCGTTTCGTGGTACAGTGTACAGACGCCCCCAGGGCTCCGCGAGTATTGTGGAATTCCCATGGATGGGAATTCCCCACTACAAACCCATGATGAAAGCCAGACCCAGTATCAGCAGTGCGCATTGATGGCCACACCATGATCGGTATTGTTGTTTAGAGAACTGATGGTTGTTTGTTTGACTAACGCTTGCCGTGAATATAAAAAGAAAGAAAGAAAGAAGGTGAATCGTACATCATTAGCTAAAGAAAAACATGATGTGCCTACAGCAATATGCATGCTGAGAATGCACTATCGCGATAATGGGAGCTCATTATACTGCTCTACTTTGGCAAAAGGAAGCAAATGACATCGAGTACAATTGCTGCAAATGAAGAAAATATGTTTTTGGGTAGGCCCTTCAGCATGGAAATTTGTGATGAGAAATAATGGCGGTATTCGTTGCAAGTCATATGGTGATGCATTTATGACAATTCGAAGAATTTTGATATTCCCATAGAAACCGATTATGATGTAACTTGCTTCCTTTTGCCAAAGTATTATAGATTTGTAGCAAACATGAAAAATCTGGCAAAAGGAATCAAGTGACGATCATTATTGGGGATTCCTTTTGCCAAAGTAATATGGATTTGTAGCAAATATAAAAAAAGAACTGGCAAAAGTAAGCAAGTGACAATCATAACATGAGAATGTATATTGCTTCCTTTTGCCAAAGTATCATGGATTTGTAGCAAACATAAGAAATTGGCAAAAGGAAGCAAGTGACAATCATATCATAAGGATGTCACTTGCTTCCTTTAGCCGAAGTATTTTAAATTGTGTGCAAATATAAATAATTTGGCAAAAAGAAGCAAGTGACAATCATATCATGAGGTTGTAAAAGTTGCTTCCTTTTGCCAAAGTATTATAGATTTGTAGCAAACATGTAAAATCTGGCAAAATGAAGCAAGTGACAATCATAATTGGGGATTATCATGAGTATGTTACTTGCTTCCTTTTGCCAAAGTATTATGGATTTGTAGCAAACATAAAGAATTAGCAAAAGGAAGCAAGAGACAATCATATACATGAGAATGTTATTTGCTTCCTTTTGCCAAAGTATCATGGATTTGTAGCAAACATAAGAAATTGGCAAAAGGAAGCAAGTGACAATCATATCATAAGGATGTCACTTGCTTCCTTTAGCCGAAGTATATAGATTGTGTGCAAATATAAATAATTTGGCAAAAAGAAGCAATTGACAATCATATCATGAGGTTGTATAAGTTGCTTCCTTTTGCCAATTTCAGATTTTTAGCAAACATGAAAAATCTGGCAAAAGGAAGCAAGTGACAATCATATCATTAGAATGTTACTTGCTCCCTTTTGCAAAGTATTTTAAGTTGTGTGTGAACATAACTGATTTGGCAAAGGGAAGCAAGTGACAATCATATCATGAGGTTGTTACTTGCTTCCTTTTGCCATTTTTTCAAGCAATTTATTTTGTGCACTTGCTTCCTTTTGCCACCCGAATATCTCAGAAATGGGCCAAAATTATAACTTTTGGGTTTTTCAGTTAAATAGAGCATGCCTCAAATATGCCAAATCAATAAAAAAGTCAATATTCATAAAAAAGTCACTTGCTTCCTTTTGCCAAAGTAGGGCAGTATACCATCAAACATGAAGAAGGGGCGTACTATCAAATACTAAGTAATTATTTTTATGTTTAATCCAATTGGCTATAGGCCTTTATAGCCTACAATAAACAAGCAAAATTATGCGATAAGGTTGTTATTCGTCACATGTTTAGGCCGTAATGGATTATTATGTGGTTATACACCCATGACTATGGGAAAAATATCAAATGCGTTTAAAATCATGAATATATCATTTGTGTGATATACTTTTTCTTTAGATCTAACAAAGACATTTGATTGTACAACATATTATATGCACAGGCCTACATGACAAAAACTAGAATGTTATAAAAAAGAGGAAACTTTAAAATTGGGCAAGAATTATCTATCAAATTGTACACAATTTACAGATATATCACCAACTCCTTCTTCGCAACAACTTGTCCTTTGTGTGTGGTGTCCTTTCGTATTTGTTGATATAGTGTTTACTTTTGTTTCAACCTGTAATAGTAGTCTTCTACTCTGCAAATGTATATCTCTCCTCTGACCAATGCTGACTATAATAAGCCAGTTCGAAGTTTTGAAAGTTTCGGGCATGAGCAGAAAAAGGTCATTCGTACCAACAGGCATGCTGATTTTGAAATTCGCTGGGATAAGCATCTGCATGTGTTGTAGTGATTATTCATGTAATCCTTAGAAATACTGCTTGCCAGCGCATCCACCTGAGAGCAAAAGTGGTATTTGGCAATATCAATAGAAAGAGGCTATTGATATATTCAATGCAAAATAATGAAATGGATGCTTTCTCAGGTGTTAATTTGACGGATCATTCTGATCATCTGGTCTTCGCAAGTTAATTTTTTGTTTGAACAGGATTGATGGATCTCATGAATTGTTACATGAAGCTTATGCATTATGTCGCTCTGAAAACTAGTGAAGTGCCCCTAACCGACTGAGAGAGAGAGAGAGAGAGAGAGAAAAAAAAAAAGGGTCATTCGTACCATTGTGCCCATGAGCTAACTCCGAACTGGCTTTTATCTTGCATCATTACAATGAATCAGCCTGAATGATGCATGGGTCTCATGATAATCTCTTTTCCTGATTATTTTTTTTCTCCTCTCATTTTCTCTCTTTCATGATTTCCCAGCAAATGTAATGGGCAAATAATGTGTAAAGATGAATTTGTGTATTCCTTAATTGTAGCATGCGATGTTGTAGGAAATGAATCACATTGGACTTGACTTGAACTATGTAAATCCATATCAGTTCAGTAGACCGTATACGCAAGACGCAAGACTCCGCAGAACAGGAGTATAGGTCTGCGCGTGGCTTCGGCCAGACATACCCATCACGTGAATAATAATTTTTTTTTTAATAATCTCCTTCTTTGTGGCTGCACCTTGTAGGGAACATGTAAAGACCTCATAAGGGAGACACAATTTTCGGCAACCGGAGAGGAAAGTATAGAACGGTGTGTAATCTTTATACCGGAGCCTCGAAATTTTGGACATCGGACATCGTCGACATGCATAAGACGTGATCGAGTGAGATCAAGGAAGTACAAGGTGTACACGAATGTAGACACCTTCTTAGTGAAATCAATCAAGAAGGTAGACAAGGCGAGCAGTATCTCTCTGACTTTTGGATAGAGCTCTTATAGTTTAGGCCTAACCTCCGTGGTTAGATTTAGCACCCAAAATTTGTTGAACCACCAATATTCAGAAATGTGAAATCCACCATTTTGAGTGCTAAATGTAAGATTTTAAAAGAAAATGTTAGAGGAATGACAACATTCAAAATTTTGATTTACGTACACGTGTATATATAGCCTATAAGCAGTGAGGGAACTGGCAGAACAATAAAAGCACATTATACTGCCATACATGCTGACACGTTGACTTGAAACTGCGAATACATCTGCTACTTTAAATCGATGGTAGGAGAGTTGATATAATAAGCCAGTTCGGAGTTCCACTTTGCGCATGAGCAGAAACAAGGTCATTCGGACCAACAAGCACGTTGGTTTTTAAATTTACTGGGATAAGCATCTGTCATGTAATGATTATTCATGTAATCCTTATAAATGCCGCTTGCCAGCGCATCCGCCTGACAGCAAAAGTGGTATTTGGCAATATCAATAGAGAGAGATTGTCAATACATCCAATGCAAAATAATGAAATGGATGCTTTCTCAAGTGTGAATTGACAGATCATTCTGCTCATCTGGTCTACGCAAGTTTATTCTTTGTTTGAACGGGATTGATGAATCCCATAAATTGTTACGTAAAGCTTCAATACGCATTATGTCGCTCTGAAAATGAGTGCAGTGCCCCTAACCAACTGAGAAAAAAGAAAGGTCATTCGTACCAATGTGCCCATGAGCTAACTCGAAACTGGCTTATTAACGAATATGAAGGACCAATGAGGGCGATATTTAAAAAAAGATGGAACACAAGAAATGTTATATATAGGTGTTTCAAAAAACATTTCCCACTTTTGATTCTTTATAATTCAAAAACTATATATCAGATAACACTGTCATTGATATGAGTGATAGCTGAATAGTGTACAATTTTGTGGAAGGTGGTTTGAATATGAAAGCACAAATCAGTTTCATGAAATCCATGATTAATTTACACAGTTAGGTTCCAGATTTTGCTCTATAAGAGAGTCCAGAATCTAGACTATGCCTATTTAGATCAGTTGACGATGATGCAATCTCAATAAAAGATATACCAGTATGCGAAATCCACTGGAGTTAAATTCAGGGGGGTGTTAATTGAAATCGTAGAAACTAGCTACAGTGAGTATTGCACCCGAATATGTTTTGTTATATTGCTCAAAAAAACCCAAGAATTGCAACTGATGCTATACGGATAATAAGTCAAATCAAATCAAATCAAATTTGTACGGTGCTGAATTTAACAATTTATACAAAGGTTTGGAGGAGTGAAAACATTTTAAAATGTTGGTTTATGCACCACACTTTTTTAGCGTGTATATAGCTGCACAATTACTCCGACCAAAAAGCATTCCATGTTGACTATTACTATCACTTTGGTTTTTTATCTTTCATTTTCGTTAGATCACGGCATGTGTATTATACTTAGATATAAACTGATTATCAAACATTTGCTGAACTGAATTCAACTCCAGTGGATTTCGCATATATTGTATCTTTTATTAAGATTGTCATCATTGTCCAGGGACCGCGGAACGTTTTTCAGTGTGGGGGGCGGGACCGGGGGGGGGGGGGGGGGGTCAAGGTCAAGGCCGAAGGCATTGTTTTCGGGTTGTCCGTCCGTCCGTAATGAATTTGTGAACAGCGTAACTAAAAAACCTTTCGAGGTATCCTAATGAAACTTGGCATGTATGTGTATTAGGGGTGAAGTTGTGCCTATTAACTTTTGGGTGCACATGCTCAAGGTCAAAGGTCAAAAGGTCAAGGTCAAATACGTTAAATTTCATTATTTCCACCATATCTATGCAATGCCTGAAGATATTTTCTTTAAACTTAGTGTATACATGTATTACCCAATTAAAATTCTCTGGTAAAGGTTTGGGGTCATGGGGTCAAAGGTCAAAAGGTCAAGTAAAAATATTACAAGTCCACTTCTTTCTCCGTAACTTGGAAATTGTTCGAGGTCTCTTCATGGAACATATACATGTACTGACTGGCAGTAATTATCTAGAGAATTTAGGGTTCATGGGGTCAAAGGTCAGGGGTCAAAGGTCAAGGGCAACACTTCCCTAAAGTGTACTAACTCTATAGAGGGGACCAATCAATGGGAGGGTGGCAAGATGGTTCGGTGTAATAATGTCAGAGGTAAATATGGCAGAGGTAAAAATGGCAGAGGTAAAAATGTCAGAGGTAAAAATGTCAGAGGTAATAATGTCAGAGGTAATAATGTCAGAGGTAAAAATGTCAGAGGTAAAAATGTCAGAGGTAATAATGTCAGAGGTATGATGGCAGAGGTAAAAATGGCAGAGGTAAAAATGGCAGAGGTAAAAATGGCAGAGGTATAATATGGCAGAGGTAAAAATGGCAGAGGTAAATATGTCAGAGGTAAAAATGCCAGAGATAGAAATGTCAGAGGTAATAATGTCAGAGGTAAATACAATACAATACAATACAATACAATACAATCAGATCATTTATATAGCGCCCTTACACAGTCAATGACTGGTTTCACAGCACTTTACACCAACATTCAGTTACAGATTGGCATAAAAACTTGTATACAATTGTTAAGATCTTGAAAGCAATGCGATGTAAATAATTATTAGTAAATAATTATGTCAGTGGTAAAAATGTCAGAGGTAAAGTTGTCAGTGGTCGAAATGGCAGTGGTCAAAATGCCAGAGATAAAAATGTCATTGATAAAAATTTAGTCGTAGAAATGCAAGAGGACGAGGTAAAAGTGACAGAGATTTTTTTTTTTTTTTTCGTCATGTTTCTGACACCTTTCTCGCAATACGCGCTTTTCGTGCCTTCTCCTGAAATAAAGCACGGGGGAGACCGGGGAGAAATGGGACACGGGGAGAAATATGGGACACTCATGTAACTTGAAAAATACTCGTCCAGTCAACAATCCAATTATATCAGTAATAAGATGAGCCCTCGGTACACCTGAAAATGGACATATTAACCACTATGCAGCTCGACAGGTATCTTGTCAGTAAAATATCAAACTTACTATAGATCTGGTAGGTCATATTAACATGTTAATAGGTATTTTAATAAGTGTGCAAACTTCTGAAAATAGAATTGCTTGATAACAGACATGCAGGTATGAAAAATTGGCAGGGATCTTTTACTGTTTCTGTTACCACTGGGAGAAATTTAATAGGGCAGTGTTACATTTCTCCCCGCAGGACATGTAAATCCTACTTTGGTCATGTTGGTTATCCAATTTCTCTCCAGGTTGTCTCATTTCTCCCCACTTGATGTCCCATTCCCCCCAAATTAGGGGTTAAACAAATCATTAATTACACGAAAATGTTTTATATAATATAGGGGTATCACTAAGTACTCTACTATAAACTTCAGAACCTATATTACATAATTATGATTATGACCTAGTTTGACAAAATATTTTAAAAGTTACAAGGAATCTTTCTTTATGATTCAAAAATGTCCCAATCAAACTCAGAATAATGAGAGTGCTCTATTTTTTTTAAAACATAATTCCATAAATATTCTTCAAATCTGCAGTTTGGATTTGATAATTCGATAGATACAGTTTGCTCTGGCTAGGTTATTATTCAAAACCTCTTCATACGTTTACCTCTGACGAAATCGCTCTCATTACTTCTGACATTTTTACCTCTTGACATTACCTCTGACATTTTTACCTCTGACTTTTTTTACCTCTGACATTATTACCGCTGACATTATTACGACCGCCCCCCATACCCCCCCCCCCCCCTCCTGCTTTGCTACGCCGGTGCTTAGACGGGAACCAGTATGTAAGGTCGGATTCTTTGGAAATTCAAATTCAAGGGTGTTGTGATTTTTTCCCCGATTTTTTGCCTTTTTTTTTTTCTACGAACCAAAAGTGTGGGCCGGGCTGCAGCCCCCCAGCCCCCCGGTTCCGCGGCCCCTGTCGTCAACTGATCTAAATAGGCCTAGAAAATTAACACTCTTTTATAATCATACTGATACACACCTCCATTATGATTATCATACCACGCAACCAGTGCTCGATTTACATTTTTAAAGAGACATTTTCCCCAGTTTGAGAGAAATAAAAAATTGGATAATTCTTTCAAAGGTTATGAATATTGAAAGTTTTAGTGCCGGTTGGTTATGTTGATTGAATTCGAACGTTCAAAGTGCGCGAAATTGTGTTACTATAAATGAAATTGAAATTGGTAGGTTGGCACGAATTTTTATTTCTGCACTTTCGGAAATTTTCGAGGAGGGGTATCACACACCAGGGAAGATGGGAACAACTGACATTGGGAAGAGTGCACACACGACAGCACCACGTAATAACGTAGCGAGCGTCCTTACTACCACCAGTGATAGTCCCGTGTGTATAATCTTTTGGGTGGAGACTTTGCTGCGCGTTGTGGCAGGCGTATCGTGTCAACATATGCACCCGTTCCTTGTCAAGTTCGATTCGCATCTCTCTCCGTGCGCCTACAGTATATATAAGCACAGTGTAGGTGCAGTGTGTGGTGATGGTAGCAGTCCTGATTACAAAAATTCAAGCCTCTTCGGGACATTCAAATTGATGACGAATCAGTGACTGGTGCATCCTGGTGAGTAATTTGTGAATATTGGTATCTCAGGACATGTATGGCTCAGAATAAACGAAAACATATTGCTTACATGCTATTTGATAGTCACGATACGCGATACCAAGTAGGCTACATCTGTAAGTGCACTGAATTATGTTTGTTACGATGGTTGTTTCCGATACTAGTACGCGATACCAAGTAGGCTACATCTGTAAGTGCACTGAATTATGTTTGTTACCGCCGGCGCACTACTTTTTTACAGCGCTGCTTTTACACGTACATGTACGTTACAGCTCCTGCTTGATACTCGTATAATCTTACTTTACTTACTTTACTTTACTTTTCCGGAACGATGGTGTAGGACAGAGCCTGGTCATCGATCAGGTAGAGTTAGAATCTATCTCTTGATGCTCTCCTTCCAATCAAGCAATTGTCCAGCGCTGTTACCCTTCTAATACAATTAATAACTTCTATTGCGTATTTGTGTTATTACCAAAAATGGCCTATGGCAGGAGTTGACAGCTACTGGAGACCAAGAGCATGTATTAATCATATGTACCAATACACATACATGTAATGACTATAATCAGTCATAATCAAACACAACACCTTTCCAGTGCTTGTCTAGCCTATTCTTAAAGGCATTTATGGAACAAGCAGAGACCACTTCTTCTGGGAGAGAGTTCCACATACCAACAACTATAATCTTCTACCTGCCTGCTGGCCTGCGCGGTTCGCTCAGCTCCTGACCAAGCAACGACAAGAAGGTCGCTTTATTGTTTTGGTTTGCGAGACAATTAGAAACAATGTATCATTACATGGAATATTAAAGTTGGGAAATCCAAATTTACCCATCAAAGACTATAGTACAGTCCTTGCAAATCATGCACTTTTTATAGGCAGAGGGGGGGGGGGGGGGGGCACCCCCCCCCCCACACTTTTGAAAATGTGTTTGGTAGTTCTAACTTTCCTTGAGTTTTACGATTATATTTTTACATGTTTCAGCTTCTGTACAATAATGTAGGTAAAATGTCTCAGACATATTAAAAACAAGGGGAAAGGTGGTAAAACTACAATATTTGGACAAATATTAACACTAAGGTAACAGTTACTGTTAATTGTCAACTTTTGCATTTCCACTTCTTATCTATTTTCACTAATGGTGGTACATGTATTTTTCACCATGCCGGCACTTTAACCATGGTCGCATGGAGGTATGGTTGTACATTTGTAGAGTTCTACCTGCATGGTCCCGGTGTTTTAGTCAAATGCGTACACGGGCGCATGGCGCAAGTTTCCTATAGAGACCTATGCTATCGACTCCTCTTTGGCGCTTACGCTGTGGCCCACTTCCCCGAGTCCGAAGAAGTCCGATCCACTGTAGTCAGTGGTCCGATCGCAGTTCGGCTCATGATTCGGCTGAGGGAGATGACAGCTTTACAGGCCTGTAGCAAACTTCTTTTGTGATGTCATAATAGGAAGCACATGCAGGCACCCTGGTATTGCTACAGACTGCGTGATGCACAGAGAAGACAACGAAGGCAACGTTACATGGCAACACCTACGCGCTTAACTCCTGATTACTGCTAAATTTCGGCAATCTTTGTATCAATACTAACGGTGATCGGCAGTATCATCAACAGCGCCCTCTACACTACCGGGACTATGCACCTTTAACCTACAAATGTACATACACGCCTGTATGATGTGTGTACAGAGTACATACATTGTATACTACAAATACATGTAGTAGCCTACAGGGCTTGACACACACATTTTTTCCAGTAGCCTGTTGGTACCTTCCCCCCCCCCAAAAAAAAACAAACAAACAAACAAACAAACAAACAAACAAAAACAAACAAACAAATAAACAAAACACACACACACACACACACAAATTAACAACTACAACAAAACAAACAAGTGTTTATTTTGACATTTTGGTTGCCCAAACAAGAAATGTACAGTATGACTGAAGAGTCATGACAATTTTTACACTTTTTTATTCGTAGTTGCCTGAATGTAGGCCTACCACCAATAGAAAAAACTTTCAGTGGAAATTTGGTGGCCTGCTTGACATTCTTTGTTTTGCCACATCAGATTACCAGACCACAGCTACGTCTGTACATGTAATGTAGAGTCCTGTAGTATAATCAAACTGACATCGCACATTTGATGGGCAGTAGTGATGATAAATGTTGTGTTGACAAATGATTATTATTGTACACCGTATCAACAACAGTGATGCAAATGATACCATGATTCTGCTCTTATCGATATTAACAACTGTATGTATGCTCATTTTCTGTTTTCAGATTGTCTGTGCCCTTTTGACCTCTGAAGTGCCATTGACACCTCCTATTACCTCCAGCGATGGGGTCTAATTATGACAAGGAGCCGTGCTGCGGCATTTCGCTGCTAAAATATGTTCTCTTCATCTTCAATTTCTTTCTCTTGGTGAGTATTCTTTGTCTATTAAAGTTATCAATTAAAATCTCAATCCCTATGATACTGATTTTGGTATTTTTCACATGAAATATGAAGATTTTTACCTGCTGAGGACGAGGTGACTTTGCTGTAACCAGCACTTGGCGGGTTGAGATGGGGGCACAAGGGATGTGCATCCTCTCTTTTTTGTGAATCACACATCAAACTTTACATTTATACTACAAAATCTAAGAAATTGTCATATCCGTCCCCGTATTTTCAAATTTGCTTTTTGCGTCCCCTTTTATTTTAAATCCTTGATCTGCCATTGCGATTTCCCATAGACACATCTGCTGAGAGGATACTTGGGACTTGTCTTTAATGGGTTTACAATAAGTCAGAGAAGAAAACAAGTTGTGTTTCCTCCAAAAAGTTGCAAGGGGAATAGGCTCGCAGCCTGCTGATACAATCACAATTGACTGTTTATAGTGTCCTCATACATTGTAATGGTACAATTTAGCCAAGTTTGCTTTCTGGTTCCTGCATTCATGGTGGATTTGCTGGACTTTGTTAAATCTTCGCTACTGATTTAAAGGTTGAATCTGTACCATGTACATGTACAATGTATGTGTACAACATTGTAATATTAAAGGTGAAAGTGTAAATACAGAATTGGAAATTTGTGAGACAATTTCGAGAGTGATAGAATGCGGTCAAAAACCTAAAGCTCAATGGATGAGAAAAGCATTATTGGGATCCCAGTTCAAAAGAAAAAAGCCAAACAATTTTCTGTTCTCACCTTGCATTCTCACAGATACGCAGCTGAAATCTGAACCTTCATACTGCATCACTTTTTTTCGTTCGAGTCAGTAAAGCCCTCTTTGTATTTAATATGAAATATCATTTTCATTTCCTACAGTGTGCATACAGGTACACTATTTAGGCCTACTGAAATACACAAAATTGCATTTTGTACAAACTGTTTGTATCGCTGAAGTTATACAATGTACAATGTATTGTATACAATTCATGATTCAGAGAGATCTACAAATACATACTTGAACATAATACATTTATTGGATGTACATTTTACCTGGGTAGTTTGTACATGTATACAAACGTACTCTATATGTACAATACGTTTCTCATGTACATGTATACACAGATATTAATGCATGTGAGAAGGAAAGGTTTCAGTTTCATAGTGTGCTGCAAGTGAAGTGATTTTGTTCAGTGGCGACGAGGAAACTGGCATGATATATATATTTTTTTATTGTGGCAGTCAGTATCACTTTGTATCTCCAGTCTCAATTTTAGTCATGTACAATGTACAACCATGTACATGTAAGCATACATGTTGGTGCATTATAGAATTCAAAGAAAGCTGTACATGTAGTTAAATTAATGATTGTGGAGTACAGGAAATAACAGAAATTTGCATTATTCGCTCATTTTCAGGAAGCATTTATCAACGATCCTGGACTGAAAATAAATTGCTACAAACTTATGGAAAATCTTCTATTCCTGAAATGTAGTGCCAAGATCATTTGAATTGGGTGCATGCATTCACCGCACAATAGTACCTGTACTGGTATTAGTGGTACATGTACATGCACAAAAATGATTCAGGTACACAAACAATACAGTTACTTGTAATGCGCATTCATGTTTGTGCACAATTTGTCTAAGCTGCACAAATGATTTGTACATTTGAAATTCATTTGAGATCAGAGCTCATACAGTATTTGCGACTTGTTTGATGATAAATTTATGAATACAATATTTCTTGCTCGTAACTCGCGAAATTTGGGGAAATAAAAACAAGACAAAAACAAACAAACATGAAATACACTGTATTGGGTTTACATGGGATATAAAACTCTGTACAATTTGTATACTATCCCACCACAAAGTGGACATAGTACACATTTTGCAGGGCTGCAAACTAACACATTTTTTCTACTGGTCCAACCAGTCTCTTGGACGAGTACAGTACTGTAGGTACCAGGGTTTTTTCTATTTTTTGCTGGTCTATTCCTGAAAAAGTTACTGGTCCAACAGAGATTTTTACTGGTCAGGGACTGTTGTTGTACCACTGCCAGTGTGCAGCAATGCATTCTAGACTACGGTAATACAATTGTACCTTTACACAATCAGCTGTACGTGTACCATGATGTACTTACCGTTCAGATGCTGGGGTTTGTGTTGGTAGTGAAAGGTCATCTTATAGTGACCTTTTGTGTTTGTGTGTTGCTTGTCAGTGAGTCACTACCTTGGGATTTCAAACAAGCTACTGTGATGGGGTGTGATGAGTATCAATGAAGAGTCTAGGGTCATTACCCAGCAAGATTTCAGTCCCCCACACATGGCAGTGTATGCATATTTTAATGCTGTGTGATACATGTACAACAATTCTGTTGTATACAATGTTCCTGTGATGTATTTTTGCAGACATTGTACAATTTGTACTGTACACATACAATGTGTACATATGTGTAATGTTAGCAAGTGCTCAAAAATATACACTGTACTGTACTGTAGGTGTGCCTACAGAAACAGTGAACTTTATGACTGGGCGTACAGCTGTATACACATGCACCAACAATGTACACTTGTACAAAATATACAGTACATTGTATGTGTGTATGTACTGGAGTCATATGTTGCTGAGAAAGTGTGTAATGAACAACACATATACATTTGTATAATGCCAATAGGCCTATCTTTCTGCCAAATGCTGGTATACTATCAACAAAACAATGTACATCCTATACAGTGTACATGTAGGCACAGCACAGCGGCATAATTTACTGTGCACCATATTTTTAGGTGATCCGAGTATCCTCTCGGATCACCTTCTGTATCTGTACGGATTCTTTCTTCTTCTTCTTCTTCTTTCTTTATTTCTCCCCAAAAGTTGTGCAGAGGTTAGCTCAGAAAGTGCTATGCCTATCAAGTTCAAACTTATACCATTTATGTATCGTGTCCCAAAGACGGCAATCGAATTAAAATCAAAGTGATCAGTCGACCATGACGTCACTATGACGTCATTATATGAAAACACATTCTCAATCATATCTCATTAGTGGAATGAAGTTTTTCAATGAAATTTACGTCACATATATTTCAAGTTATGCGCATTCTACTCATATTCTCAAAATTCACATTTTCTCTTGATACGTGCGCGTACGCGCGCGTTGAAATATTTGTATGCTCAAATCGAGCTCAATTTTTTTTTGCACACGTTTCAGACCATTTGGAGCATTTTTTGAAAAATTGAAAAAATCGGACGGACGCGTACGCGCGCGCGCATATACGCACGCACAGCTCATATGCAATAGAAATTTTCAGTTTTTTCACACGGATCGGATGTCCAAAATGTCAAGGAATATTTCTGTCAAGTTTCAAGTCGATCCAACTCAATATGACGTCATACGGGCCCGTCAAATTCAAAATTCCGCGCGTGCGTCAATGGGGATACACAGTGCAACTATGCCAAAAAACCGCCAATTTTAAATCGGATTTTACTCGTCAGGATGGACGGTGACCTCCCATTTTCTCGATATATTCTAAAAGCTGATGAGTTGTACATGTCATTTCATGGGTTGGCGATACTGAAAAAATGATTAAAAGATATCAAATTTCTTAATAAAGTAAAGAAAGTAAATTTTCAAAATGACGTCATCAAATTTCAAATTCACTCGAGCGTATCTCACTAAAATTTCGCCAATTTTCACCCAGATTTCAGTATGTTGTAGCTTATGAAATGTTCTTTCATTAATGTGAAAACAACATTTTGATTGGATAACGTCATCACCTCGTAAAAATGGATTGAAAGTATCCTTGTAAAATTTGACCAGTTTACGTGTTATCTCTATGAGAGAGCAGTTTTTCTGGCAGTGAAAATTGACATGACTATCTATATCGAGCACTAGCTCACTTATGCTTCGGTGAATTTTTCCCAGATTTTAGTATGTTGTAGCTGAGACTTTGGGCTATCGTAAACGTGCCCCTATTTTTTCATACGAGGTCGGCATCACGTCGAAAAACTTGGTTGAAAAATTGCATGTGGCTTCGATGCAGCGTCATTTTGCTTAATACACAGGGCCTATGGAGCATGAAATGGGTCATTGCATAGCGCATCCGACTCGTAATCCTAAGGTCCCTGGTTCGATGCTCACCCCTGCCAGTTTTTTTTTTTAATTTTTTAAACACTTTTTTTCTTCTTTTTCTTTAGTCTTAATCTCCTTTCCTAACTTTATCTTTTTCTGATTTTTTCATGCTTCTCCTTCAAATTTCTATAAAAATAACATAATTTTTCTTTATTTTTCTTTCTTTCTACTACTTTCTGTGCAATAGATGAACAACAACAATGGCTAGTAATCCCATATTTTGCACATGTTTTGTTCATGTCATGAACATTATTTCATAAAATAACAATTACTTGATCGGACACCATCTTGGGTATGTAAATTAGGGTCAAAGGTCATAAATGTTTCATCCTGTATCTTGGTGAATACATGTCCTATCTCTCCCATATTTTGCACACGCAAAGACCATTTTACAAGAATCATTTCACAAAATAACCACTTTTTGCTCAGATGCCATCATGTCTGTGCAAAGTGGGGTCAAAGGTCATATATTCTTCTTTCTGTATCTTCATTATGACGTGTTATCTCTATGGGAGTGCAGTTTTTCTGCAAATGAAATTTGACATTCATGACTCTCTTTTTCGAGCAATAGCTCACTTATGCTTCGGTGAATTTCTCCCAGATCTTAATATGTTGTAGCTGAGACTTTGGGCTATCGTATTTTACCCTTCGTTTTTTTCATACGATGTCGGGATTACGTTAAAAAACGTGGTTGAATTTAAAGCTTATCTTCAATGTATTGAGATGTTTCTTTTCTTTCTGCAACTTTCTTTGCAATAACTCAAGAAAAACAGCCTCTATCACCCCCATATTTTGCAAATGTTTAGTTCATGTCACGTACATTATTTCATAAAATAACAACTTCTTGATCAAACACCATCTTGGGTATGTAATCTAGGGTCAAAGGTCATAAATGTTTCATTCTGTATCTTAGTGAATACATGTCCTATCTCTTCCATATTTTGCACACGCAAAGACCATGTTACAAGAATCATTTTACGAAATAACCACTTTTTGCTTAGATGCCATCCTGGCTGTGCAAAGTGGGGTCAATGGTCAAATATACTTCATTCTGTATCTTCGTTACAGTGTATACGGAATTTGGTACCAAAAATGGCAGGTCTCATTTCATGGGCTGGCTATGCTGACAAAATGATTAAAAGATATCAAATTTCTTAATAAAGTAAAAAAAGTAGATTTTCAAAATGACGTCATCAAATTTCAAGTTTGCTCGAGCGTATCTCACTTATCCTTGGCCAATTTTCACTTAAATTTCAGTATGTTGTAGCTTATGAAATGCTCTTTCATAAATGTAATTACACAATTTTGATTAGATGACGACATCACCTCGAAAAAATGGATTGAAGGTAACCTTGTCAAATTTGACCAGTTTACGTGTAATCTCTATGGGAGTGCAATTTTTATGGAAATGAAAATTGACATGACTATCTTTATCGAGCACTAGCTCACTTACAGTTGTATGCTTCGGTGAATTTCTCTAAGATTTTAATATGTTGTAGCTGAGACGTAGGGCTACCGTAATTGTGCCATTCGTTTTTTCATACGTTGTCAGGATCACGTGAAAAAACTTGGTTGAAATTAAAGCTTATCTTCGATATATTGTAATAGTTTTTTCTTTTTACAACTTTATGTGCAATAACTCAAGAAAAACAAACCCTATCACCACCATATTTTGCACATTTTTAGTTCATGTCACGAACATTATTTCATAAAACAACAACTACTTGATCAGACGCCATCTTGGGTATGTAAATTAGGGTCAAAGGTCGTAGATGTTTCATCCTGTATCTTGGTGAATACATGTCCTATCTTTCCCATATTTTGCACACGTAAAGACCATGTTACAGGGATCATTTCATACAGTGTAAAATAACCACTTTTTGCTCAGATGCCATCTTGTCTGTGCAAAGTGGGGTCAAAGGTCATATGTACTTCTTTTTCTATCTTCGCTATGACGTATTATCTCATTTCATAAATGTAATTACATAATTTTGATTAGATGACGACATCACCTCGAAAAAATGGATTGAAGGTAACCTTGTCAAATTTGACCAGTTTACGTGTAATCTCTATGGGAGTGCAATTTTTATGGAAATGAAAATTGACATGACTATCTTTATCGAGCACTATCTTACTTATGCTTCGGTGAATTTCTCTCAGATTTTAATATGTTGTAGCTGAGACTTTGCACTATCAGGACTCGAATCATTGAATAATAAAAAATCGGATCACCTTAATTTGTCAGTGATGACAAATTACAATCTCTAGTTGTATTTTGTGTTTTATACAATGTCAGTACATTGTGCAGTGTCATACCACAAGGTGTGCACATGTATAAGATGCATATTTTTTTTTTTTTTACAAATTATTTCATTATTTTTTAAAATGTTTGTTTTATGTACGTTGTACCAGTATTCATTTATTTATTTTTTGTTCTTCCGCATTTGAGACAAAAGACACCAAACAATAGTGACACAGTTGTAATGTCAAATACAACTTTGTACAAAGTTGTACATTGTACATTGTATTTTAACAGCTGTACATGGCATACTATACAGTGTATCACATACAAAGTTACTGTATGTGCTTTGTACAGTATCGTCTACAGAAGTGATACATTGTTCGTATGTAAATCACTTGTTCTACAGTACTGATGTATAGCCTCTGCACAATACAGATGGTACAATGTACATGACCAAGAGATGGACTCTGTGCATACAGTCCCGTGAGCACAGTACGGCTTTGTACGTGTATGATGAAACCGCATACTGTATGAACAGTCAGAGGGTGTGCAATATCTAATTTTTTTTTTTTTCTCAATTAAAAAGCTGCTGAGCTGTACATGTACACATACATGTAGGCCCTATGTATAATGCATACTGTGGTTAGAACAGTTTAGAGCAAACAGTCCATGTCAATACATAGCAAACATCCGCAAAAATTCAGTTTGTTGGATCTCTGTGTACTTTGGCAGTCATGCATACACTGTGTAGATCTACATTGTACACTGTACTTGTGTAGCATGAATGTGGGGCTTTGCATTTATTTTGTACATTTTCGTTGCATTAGAATGGTTTTCAATTACATAATGTACAGTAGTTTGCAGGAATGTGTGGAATGAATTGAAAGCAAAAGAGCTGAACACATAAACTTGAAGTTATCTTCCATCTGAAGGGGAATTTACCCCAAATGTATCTTAGGATTGAGTGACTGCAGTGTTAATAGTCACTCAGTGTTTGAGGAAAATCAGAGTCAGACATTCCCTTCAAATGTGATCTCTAAGAGAGGGAAAATCTTAAGTGGGCAATTCCACGGTAACTCGCGTTACAAATAATGGGTACATTTTTGGGATAATGTGCCAATATCTTTGTAATTGGTAGGATCTACAAGTTACTTTTTTCATCATGGGTTAAGTAGACATACACCAACTAAATGAATCCAAAAAGAAAAATAAAGGACAAACATGTTGGGATTCTTGAATCATTTAATTTCGGTAACTCGCGTTACACAAAAAGGACATGGTCAATTCTATGAAGACCTCTTTTTGGAAAGTCTCCTCATACTAGACAATCTTGATAAAAGTTGTCCTACCTTGAATTGATAGTGGGTTAGGACTCATAAATTAACAATATCAAAGTTGAGTAACAATGACCTGGAAAAATGTAGGGAGCCTTTATGTCGGTAACTCGCGTTACGGTAACTCGCGTTACATTATGTCCACTAACACAGGGTGACACAAATTGATGACATACAATTGTTCTGATGGCACTGAATCTTGTGTTGAGTAATCTGAGAGATGCTTATTTGTGTAGATAGTAAAACGAATAAATGTTAAACAAATATTTTACTAATAAACCCAATAGAAGATTGTGTTTAAGACTAATAAGAGCTTCACTCCTCATAGAGACCTTGAACATGTTTGAATATATACTAGATGATATAGGTGTACATGTATTATTACATTGTAAGTTTCAGAGTGTAAAGATGAAAAATGTTGAAAGTCTTTTTTAAAACAAAACATAAAAGTATCAAACCCTATATACAAGTTTACAAAACAGCTTACAATCTTTCAAATATTCAAATCCTATCTTTGTGAGGAGTGAAAACTAGTACATTTCTTTGCAACTGATTGACAAAAGGACCAGTTCGTAATTCCACTTTGTGCATGAACAAAAACAGATCATTTGTACGAACAGGCATTTTGGTTTGTAAATTCACTGACATAAGCATCTGTGATGCGATGATTATTCATGCGATCCTTATCTAAATGATGCTTGCCAGCACATCCACCTGACAGCAAGAATGGTATTTTGCAATATAAACGGAAATAAGCTGTTACTGCATTCAATACAAAACAATGAAATGGATGCCTGCTAAATTATAAACTGATGGGAGTATTCTGATCCCCTGATCTAAATGCAAGTTCATTCTTTTTTTGAACAGAAGTTCCATAAATTGTTATGTCATGCAAGCTTATGCATTATGCTGCTTTGAAAACAAGTGAAGTGCAGAACCAACTGAGAAAAAAGAAAGGTCATTTGTACCAATGTGTACATGAGCTACAGTGTATACGCACTGGCTTATTACATGTACCCTACATCGACGTAAATAAGCACTGAATTGATCAGTGTTTTAGTAGTAGCCATGATAAAAAAGTCATGGGCGTACATACTCAAGCAGTATTCAAACTTACGACCTCCTGATCACCGGACAGGTGTCATCTCCACTAGACCACCGAGCTTTCGCCCGACAGCAAGTGCTGGTTCTAATCCTTATAACATGCAGTGGGTACTGCGTAATTATTCAAATTCATGAAATTCTTCCGTTGAGATGTTTTCATTGCAACTGATTGACAAATTGCCCTACATCAACGTTAATAAGCTCACTGAATTGATCAGTGTTTTATTAGTAGCCATGATAAAAAATCATGGGCATACATACTTGAGCAGGATTCGAACCCACAACCTCCTGATCTCCGGACAGGCGTCATCTTCAGTAGACCACCGAACAAGGATTAGAACCAACACTTGCTGTGCTTTATAGCATTCTGTAATAAAAATTCTGTAATACTGATGCAGGAAATTCAAAAGATAAATCTAATGGTCTCATTCACTGCTGGATACATGTACAGTATGCAGTGAAAGCCAGGCTAGACTCTTCAATGTGGCATGTGATCAGTGGCCTTGATGCTAATCACAGTTTATTAGGCTGCCCTCCTTTGTTTCAGTCCAGCATAGTGTGTATAGCACTGCATTTGATTGTTTTCACCACAATCTAGCTCAATTAAGTGCTAAAATTTGCTTATGTTGGGGGAAACTTGTGTTTATAGTTGGTAACTCGCGTTACATGTCGGTAACTCGCGTTACATGGTTACTCGCGTTACACTTTTCATTGACATTTTTTAATGTGATAACAGTGTTTATTCAAGTCAACATCCTGTGTACAGTATCAGGGTGTGATGAATTTAGAAAATTATGATTCCCAACAATTTACCTCCACTGCTTCCTTCAGAATGAAAAATATTTCTTGTTTCGGTAACTCGCGTTACATGGCTCAAGGGCTGAACTTTCATGTGGTGATTAGAATTTTTTGAAGGTGGCATAAAAATTTCCTCATGGGAGACTGAAGTAGAACCAATTTGTTTCTTTGAAATAAATTGATTGAAGTGCTAGCAGAATTTTTCTATTAAAAAAGATTATATAAAGTTAAGCATGCATTTTAGCAATTTGGATGACTGAAAAATTGTCTTCAACATTTGTAGCTGTTTCTCGGGAAATATTTGACCGATTGATATAATTCTTTGAGTTTCTTTAACTTCAATATATGGGTAATACATAATGAGTAATTCTTTTGCAATATGATAAAGTTGAAATTTTAGTGCCATGTCCACATTCCCATGGAATTGCCCAAGTGCTGCCATTGCTAGATACACTTCTAATAGACTACATACGAACTGTACAGTACAAATGTATGTTACATGTACAAAATGTCCAAATGTCCAAACTGTACAAAATGTTTGTAATGTCAAGTGCTATAGAAATTATGGCATTTTAAATGTAGATGCCAATGATGACATTTTTTTAAAGGCTGGTTAGTGTCACTAATTGTTGAAAGTGTGCATTTTCATTATTCTGAGTTTTTTATTTACATGTATCTTAATTTTATGATTATTGAAAGTATATTTTTTGTTTATGATTATTCCATTTCTTTATTTAAAAGACAATTCTGAAATTTTAAAGCTTTCAGTATTTTTGTTCCTCTTTTTTTTTTGGGCAAACTTTCTCTTTTTTTATTTTCAATTCTTTGTATCAAAATTAAGTGGATTGTGAACTAGAGCATCCTTCCAAAATCATAACACATGGATGAGTACCGGTATTGCTATCTCATGTACAGTACATTCCATAAACACCAGTTGTATATGTACAAGATTGTAATGTCACAATAGGGTCAAAACCTGCAGTGGACCCAACATGCAGCTTGTCTGGCAGAGCTGTCTCCACCCCATCCCACCCCTCACACCCCACCCCTCACACGCCACCCCTCACCCAACCTCAGCCCACCCTGCACCCCAACCCCATCCTTCACCCCAACCCCGCCCCACCCTGCACCCCAATCCCATCCTTCATCCCAACCCTCACCCCTCATCCCAACCCTCATCCCAACCCCATCCTCATCCCAAACCCACCCCTCACCTCACCCCAACCCCACCCCTCAACTCAACCCCACCCCATCCCTCACCCCATCCCAATCCCTTACCCCATCCCACCCCTCACCCCATTCCCACCCCTCATCCCTTCCCCACCCCTCACCCCATTCCCACCCCTCATCCCTTCTCCACCCCTCTCCCCTCACCCCAACCCTCACCCCCATCCCACCCCTTCCTCAACCCCACCCCTTACCCTCAATCCCACCCCTTACCCCAACCCCACCCCTTATCCCAACCCCACGCTTACCCCAACCCTACCCCTTACCCTAACCCCACCCTTACCCCAACCCCACTCCCAGAATATATCAACACCACCACCACTACTTCCAGCCACAGCTCTTTACAGGATGAAAATTGTGATGGTCATCCAGCTGTTCTATACACGTATTCAAAAGCAGGAACCAGGAATGGCATCATAATCGTTGGATTCTGCACATTTCGCTGGGAACATTATACGGTGGATCTATTGTGGACATATACCCTGGATTTATAACGTGGACTATCGTAACCTGCGCCTCTGGAGTTACGTCGGAGGAATCATTCATCCGTGCGTCAAGGATCATTCGTCTGTGCATCGAACATCGTATTTGGACACTTTCAAAGGATTATTTAATACGTGTAAGTGATTCCACTACCGATTTATAACTGTTTCTATTGATCATTGTTGTACTGATGTGACGCTGATTACCAGTCTGTACCCACAATATCACTGTTAATAAACCGCCTGAACATCAGTTGATTGTTTCTTTTGTGCGATCATTCTCAGAGTGATTTTGGTCGTAACAAAATTGGGGGCTTGTCCGGGAAGTGAATTTAAAGCCAAAACTTAGAATTTGGAACGTTCCGGAAGCCAGAATATTGGTACAGACATAATACCAGTTGAGTTAGTTGTTCAATTGTATATTGTGTGTAATACAGTGTGACAATGTCAATCAGTACAATGGATGTTCAGGCATTTGTTCAGAGGACAGATTTGTCCCTCAAAGATTTGCAAAGGTTACGCAAATGTGATTTGACTGCTATTGCACAGCATTTGAATGTTGATGTTCCACAAGGTGTAAGAAAGTCAGAAATTCTTGACTTAGTAGCTGGTCACATGGAGCTCAAAGAAGAAATTCATACTCCTGATCAAGCTCAAATTTCAGATCAGACACGGCTTGAGCTTGCTAAATTGCAAATGAAGGAGAAAGAAATGGAAATGGAGAAAGAGAAGATGAGATTGGAAAGAGAGAGGGAGAAAGAACAAAAAGAACTGGAAATGAAGAAACTTGAAATGGAACAGAAGAAATTTGAAGTGGAGCAGCAACTGAAATTGCGTGAGATGGAATTGACTCATGCACAGACTGTAAGAATTCAGGAAAGGGCTCCCTCTGAATTTGATTTGGCAAAGAATATTCGATTGGTGCCAAAGTTTGAAGAAAATAGAGTTGATGCATATTTTGTGTCATTTGAGAAGGTGGCTAACAGTTTGAACTGGCCACAGGAATTTTGGCCCTTGCTCTTTCAAAGTGTGTTTGTCGGCAAAGTAGCCGATGTGTACTCATCTCTCTCTGAAGAGCAATCACGTGACTATGCTACAGTCAAGAAAGCAGTGTTGAATGCTTATGAGTTGGTGCCAGAGGCGTATAGACACAAGTTCAGAAATTCGTACCGCAAACCAGGCCAGACACATGTTGAGTTTGCTCGTGAAAAAGAAATGATGTTTGATAGGTGGTACAGATCCCTGAAAGTGGATCAGGACTTTGATAACCTACGTGAGGTTGTTCTCTTGGAAGAATTCAAAAAGAGTGTTGCTTTCAGTGTGAGGTCACATTTGGATGATCACAAAGTGATAAGTTTGCATAAAGCAGCCTTGATGGCTGATGAGTATGAGCTGACCCACAGAAATGACAACAGACCACCTTTCAGGAATTTCTCTGGAAATAAGAGAGACAAAAATCAGTCGAGCAGTCCAAAGAATGCTGGTTCTGAAAAAGGCACGAGTTCTGAAACTTCATCGGCACCAAAGCCTCAATCTGACAAAGGGTCCAGTACAAGTGCAAATGTCATCAAATGTTTTCACTGTAACAAGACAGGGCATGTAAAGTCACAATGTTGGAAGTTGCAAAACAAAACAAAGAAGGGCTTGGGATTTGTCATGTCAAAAAGTGTCCTACCCGAAAACAGTGTCCTGTTCAGTGAAACACAGGCCATTGAAAGTCAATCTCCCAAATTCAAAGATAGGCTGAAGCAGGTGGATGAGAGCTATCGTAGCTTTTTGTTTGATGGTGAGGTGACCCCATGTACTTCTGGTGAGGTAGGTAAGCCAGTAGTCATCCTGCGGGATATGGGGGCCTCTCAGTCGTTGATGGTGGATGGTGGTATGATTTTTCCACCAGATAGTGCAGTGAATGCAAAAGTCTTGATTTAGACTGTTGATGGCAGTTATATGTCAGTGCCACTGTATAGAGTGGATTTGAAGTGTGACCTAGTTTCTGGTCCTGTGACTGTTGGAGTTGTTCCTGAGTTGCCCATGGCAGGGATTGATTTCCTGTTGGGGAATGACTTGGCTGGGGACAAGGTGGTTGCGTCTCCAGTTGTTTCAGATAAACCAGTGGTGGTTGCTGAAACTGAGCAGTTGCAGGAGGAGTTTCCTGGGATTTTCCCAGATTGTGTTGTGACTAGGTCTCAGGCTCGTAGAGCTGTTCAAGATGATGCGGATTCTGTTGATGTGGAGGAGAATTCCGGTGTTTGGTTGGCAGAAACTTTTTTCAAGGATTTAAATGATGGGGTTGCTGTATTAGGCTCCGAGGCTAACAGTGATGGGCTGTTTAGCAAGTCTTCCTTGGTTGAAGCACAGCAGGCAGACTCTGAGTTGAAAGGCTTGTCTCAGACGGCGTGTTCTGAGGCTGAGGCTGAAAAGGTCCCTGAGTGCTATTATGTCAAAGATGGCATTTTGATGAGGAAGTGGAGACCTCCCATAGGCCAGCTGATGAGGATTGGACGGTGGTCCGTCAAGTTGTTGTCCCTCCTAGTTACCGCGGTGAGATCTTGAGGATTGCTCACGAGTTACCTGTTGGCGGCCATTTAGGCGTCAAAAAGACAAAGGATCGGATCATGAGGCATTTCTATTGGCCAGGGTTGAATGTGGATGTGGCTGAGTTTGCAAGACTTGTCACACATGTCAGGTGGCTGGTAAACCACAGCATTCAGTGAAGCCAGCGCCATTGATTCCGATACCTGCGTTTGAAGAACCATTCAGTCGGGTTCTAGTTGACTGTGTTGGACCTTTGCCTAGGACTAGGTCGGGTCATAAGTACCTCTTGACAATCATGGATATGTCTACACGGTTTCCAGAGGCTATCCCATTGCGAAACATCACTGCTAAGACTGTGGTAGATGCTCTAGTGCAGTTTTTCACTAGGTATGG
>NW_027272898.1:0-114474 GCF_040938485.1 Diadema antillarum | reverse complement strand
CATGAAACTATGTACAGTAATTCTCATCATTCCCACAAAAACTCATAATAATGCTCAGTGATTCAATGTTTATAACATGAAAAAGTAAAAAAAAAACAAACTAGGATTTTCAAATTTTCCAGGAGCATCTGTTTGTAAATGTGTCCCTCATCTTTGTGCATACAGTAATTTACTGAATCCCAAACTCTCCATGTTCATTACAGCAAGTTTCAACATCAGGTTATCTACAAATGGATAAAGCTGATCCTACAAGAATTCATGATGATTTAAAATGAAGAAGGATGGGTTAAGAATGAAGGGTCAAAGGGGTACAATTGTAGCTGTGATGCGTGATAAATAGCCTTTTGCTATCAAAGGCCCTCTTGCTGTACGGTGGTGAGTGAATGGGGGCGAACACATCATGATTCGCATCCTTATGTAAGCCCTTTGAATTAGGGCAAGTCCAAGATAACACGCACGTTACGTACATTGTATGGGACATTCAGAGACTTTTATGACCTGAAAAATAGTGTTAATGGCCTTTGATCATAATATTATTGAACTCTATCATGGTGATTGATATCTAGGAGAAGTATAATCATGTAAAAAATGGAGAAAAATGACCTTCACAATCATATTCTAGAAGAGAAAATATGTGCCGTTACGTATGGGACCAGAAAAATTTTGTTTTTTTGAACATTTTTTTCAACCTCAAAACTCTCTGAAAGTATTTCATTCTACAACTTGTAACTCACTGTGATGAAAGTCACAACATTCAAGATTATCACAGGTAAGTTTCATGTCATTAGGCAAAAAGCTCTAATTACAGGTTCTAATTAAAGACAGACATGACGTGTTATGTATGGGACAGTTACGTATGGGACACTTTGTCCCCCATTCATTTAGTGTGTGGAGAACCATGTTTATGGGTATTTTGCATAATTATTGAAGTAAAATCAATTGCAACTACTCAAATACTGATCCAGATTGTCAAGGAAACAATATTCCCCAAATATTCACCATCATAGTCATATTCAATGAATATTTTGTCCCCCATTCATTTAGTGTGTGGAGAACCATGTTTATGGGTATTTTGCATAATTATTGAAGTATTCAAATCAATTGCAACTACTCAAATACTGATCCAGATTGTCAAGGAAACAATATTCCCCAAATATTCACCATCATAGTCATATTCAATGAATATTGTTATATTTTTATGACCAACCTGAGTATGCATGCCCTTTGTACCCCATTCGCTTAGTGTGTGGAGAACCATGTTTACGGGTATTTTGCAAAATAATTTTGCAAAATACCCATAAACATATTTTTGCATCAGGTGGAATCAGTTGAAATTACTCAAATACTGATCCAGATTGTCAAGGGGACAATATCCCCCAAACATATACCATCATAATCATATTCAATCATGTTCTATATTTTTTATGACCAACCTGAGTATGTATGCCCTATTTCTATCAGGATAGTTACCACTAAAAAAATTGCATAGTTTAAAGTGTTTACTTCCATTGATGAAGGGCAGTTTGCCATTTAGTTTAAATAAAAAACAACTTGACACAAGAAATATTAATTTTAATAGATTTATGATAAGCAATACCTGCTGCGTGGAATTCCAGTAATCGAGTAGATGTATGATGTCTGTCTGGCAGTCAGGTCATTGATTTGAATCACACCTTTGTATGTACACCCATGAATTTTGTTGTGGCTACTAAATTGAAAACTGAATATTAAAGGACAATTTGTGTATCACTTGCAATAAAAAAAATACTTTTATCTATTTTTTTGATATCACAACCATTTCAAATAGGATCTCCATCAAATTAACTTTGAATTCCTCTAGTCTTAGAATTGTATGCTCTTTAGTAATTCATATTATTGGTTTCCAGTCATCTCATAAAATGTTGAAAACTGAATCCCTATTTCTACAAAAACTATACTGTCCCTTTAATGCTGATTTTCATTGTGTATTTTGCCATCTTCCCCTCCCCCTTTCTGAAAATTGTTCAGTCAAGTACAATATGTATTGTTTCAAGTGTCTATAACTCAAAAAGTAGCTACAAAGTTGGGATGCTTTCTTCAGGATGATTGACCTTTTGTGTACTGAGAGACCTTCCCAGCTAGCTACATGTACATGCATTCACATGCAATATATATGAGGATGTCCCATACATAACGCACTTGTCCCATACGTAACATTATTTCAATGCCTGATAAAAAATATTTCTTGAACTGTTTTTTCTTTTTTCTATGGTATTTAATTTCCCTAAACAATAAATTAGAACTTTCCAAAAGGGCATTCAAATAACCTTAGCAATTTCAGAAAAAACCTAAAAAAATGACCTCATTTTGTTACATATGGGACATCTCATGATAGGACACGAGCTAATTTGCATAATCATTTGCATAGTCCCTAAATTTTCTTACCAAGTTAAACTATTTGATGAACTTCGTATGTCCACATATTAATCAAATATCATTTGCTTTCCTTTGAATAGATATGAATCTTTATAAATGTCCCATACGTAACGCAGTGTTTTACATTTATGCAAATGAAGCCCTTGAAATTTGCATAAATTTACATAATATCATTTTTTCCTCCATGGAAATCTCAACTCATAAGCTTCAAAATGATACCAAATACGTCAATATTGAGCAAAGATGAAATTTTGCCTTCTGAGGGGACCTTATCTTGGACTTGCCCATTACCGATTTTTGCTCCCCGATTTTGGGAGCAGTAATTGGCCAGTTTGAACTGCGTGTCTGTCTGCCCATGCCCAAACTGAATACGGTATTGAAAACTATGCAAGCCACCTGGCCGCCACGGGTGGTCAGTGATGCATGTTAAACAGGCCAGAACACCAAGAAGAAGGATGTCGGCAGCGCGCCATTCCAATGGTCGACTTGAACCTGTTAATATGATTATTCAGTAGGGTTCTTGTGATCATGAATAATAATGTGTGAAGCAGATCTCAAAAGGCCCTCGTGCTGTCGTACTCGGCTGGGCTTGCCTCTCTCGCCCGTTATAGCCATTATACATCGAGAGAGCCTTGTTAAAAGAGGTAAATCATCACTATGCACACAGTACCAAATTCAGTCATTATACGCAATACATTCCCAAAGAAATCCTGACATGTATTTGTACACAGATGTGTGCCAACCTCTCTTCAAGACTGGAATGCTGGGAGGTAATCAAATATTTACTTCGCACAGACCGTCTACGGCTAGAATCTTGAACGGTGACGTAAGCAGTGGAAAGTTATTCGCTTCAATGACACAAAAACTTGGGGAAGCAAAAGACAGATTTTGCCATCCTTGAGCTAAATATATTCTGTACTTAAGCATCGGCTCAAGAAGGGAACACGTGAAGAAAATATAAAAAGCTTGAGTCATCCTTTGCAGGCACAAGGCTGCAAATGACACACAAGGAGAAGCTCCTTGTAAACAGCGGAGTTGATGTACTTTCTATTGCATTATAGATAAGAAGCGACTTTGTTGCCTAAACCTTCTTCTTGTAGTACTCACTCATCCAAACATTGATGAGCATAAAAAGCAAAGCAGACACAGACATACAGTGTAGTGGACATTGATCATACAAATTGTACATTGTACATCATGTGTACAATATACATTGTACATCTGTAGACACTGATACACCTACAATGTATAATATGCACACTTGTAATGACTGTCATCTAGAGACACATGTCAATGCACTTGCTTTGTTTGTTTCAGGTGTTTGTTTTTGTTCTTGTTTGTTATTTGTTTTGTTTTTTATTTTGTTTTTTATTTTGTTTTTGCATTTGTTTTTGTTTGTTTGTTTGTTGTTTGGTTTCTTGTTTTGTTTCTGTTTTGTTTTTTGCTTTGTCTTGTTTTGTTTTGCCGGGAGGTGCGTACATATTACACAGTGTTAGGACAACTGGCACTTAAAACATTGGCAACTTTAAATTGTTTTTAATTTCTGGGAAGAAACTACAACTCTATCATTCACTGATGAATCAGGGATTTTCACTATTATCAGTCTTTAGTTGTTGCCTTTTTCCATGGCCAGTGCATGCGAGAACTTTTGATATCAACAGGGTTTCCTTGCCCTACTTCAGTTGGCAAAAATCATTCCCCTTCGAAGTGTTACAACCATGCAGATGCAGACGGTTTAGAATCAAATTCTTACAAACTATGGAATGAAAAGCCTGCAATTCAAAACTGAACAGATGATGTGCACTTGTCTGAACATACATAGCCTTGCCAGCAGCTGTTCAAGACAATGACAAGCCGGCGATCAATCCAACTCAGGATTCTTTGTTTAGCTCTCTCCTCACAACTTACAAGGCTTTGTTCCCTTGAACCCTCCCCCCCCCCTCCCCCCCCACCACCATTCATCTTCAAAACTCTTCCTTAACCCATCCACTCCTGGAGGAATCATAGAATTTGCAAAATGATAATCTTGTCCTAAATTATCAAATTGGCAAGATTCAATGATCAATCATCAACAATCAATCTTAATGCACACTGTAGCTCCATGGTCTAATGCAGATCTTTGAGTTTAGTGAAGATTAAAATGCAGTTTTGAAAAGGCAGGCTTTGAATTCACTCTTTCTGATTCAACATCATCTGTCAATCCGAAAGTATAATTCCCTATATACATGTCTGTTTTCATTTTGAGTCTCCACAAACTTTGAGATAATGAGATCTTTCAAATTCAACATCATGCTATGGTGTTCAAAGTGCTTTGCATTTTCCAATTAACAGAGTCGGTGGACTCATATCAATGCCATAAAATGCACTCATTTTACTCCCAGCATCCAAGACAACATTTGCATGATCTCCTAGAATAAGAAGACGCTACAACGGATGTCTAAATGACATCTGATTTGCAACCCCTTTAACCACCTTCTTTAAATTTGGTCCAATTTAGCTCAGCTTTCTTTTGTGCCTGGAACATAGTATCTTTACATAGGCCTATGTCCCTTCTTCACTTGTTTTATCAATGATGATTATTTTAGGAGCAAAAGAAAAACAAACAAATAAACAAACAAACCAATATTCTCATCCCCCCCCCCCCCACCTTCTTGGACTCTGATAGAGATCCAGTAGAGACCCGGTTTTATCAGCTTTCTCACCCTAAATATGATTTATAAAGCAATATCCATTCCATGTTTGACTCCAGTCCTGTAATTATGCATACTTTGTTCTAATGTTAATTATGGGGAATACAAAAAATGAAAAACTTGAAATAAGCCTAGCTAGTCAGACTTTAATAGTCTTATAAAATGGCCTACCACGGTATAACCGCAGCAGCGACCCCATACGGACAAATACGTACCGACAGCGCCCCGCAACGGGGTTAACCACGGTAGTACCAGAGTCATACAAAAATGCATCACAATTCACATGAATCACAGCACACTTGAAGTTGTAAACTACTAGAGTCACTAGACTATTACAACTTACAACTCGTAGTCTTGACTATTAGTATTACCATGCAGCTTCGCATGTGAGCTGGATCAACTGATCAATTAGAATCTAGTGCCTTGGCAATTGCTCGTGCTGTGCATGGATCTGACTTGAGTAAATTTAACATTAGACTCAGTAGAGACTACTCTCATCACGATATCAAGTCTAGCGCCCAGTAGAAAGTAGAATCTAGTTTATTTTTGTGCTGATAACTGATAATGCAAAACACATATTTTTTTATGCACAGTAAAGTTAGACCTCACAGCAGGAACCTTTTTATACAGGTACATCGCACATACAACTGATTTACAAAAGCATAGAAGTTGATCGATCTCTACATTTCATCGAACACAGACGGGCGATCGTCCAGCACGGTATATCAAGCGGTGTGTACGCCGGAGTTAAGGGCGTCTGTTTCTCTAGCTCTGGATAGCTGCAGATTAAACGAGACCAGCCATTGCATTGCTCGCCTCGGCGAAGTCGAACTATCAGCACTGAAACTTGACGTTAACGAATAATGATGGTTACTCACCAATTATAAGCAGCACACACAAAACACATGATATGACTTGAGAGCACATTCTGGTAGATTTTGCAGAAATTCCTTGCAAATAGAAAGGTAGTCTCAATTCACAACGAGACACAAGCAGGAATCATCAATCGTCAGGCTCATTCACATCTCCGTCGTGTTATAGTTGTGTTGTAGTACCACGGCGCGTCCGAGATCGCGAGGATCCGGGGCGGCCGCGGCCGGGCGGGTTGTTGGTGCACCGGCGACACGTACGGTACGTACACACTTTATAAACACGTAATAGGTGATCGTGAATGGGTGGTGGGTCTAAAGCACGTCTAAAGAACGAGAGTGTCTACTCCCCTCTACGTTAATTGACAGGAAGTGAAAGTCAACTCGGAAGAGATTTATCTCCCGACCTCTGGATGGGGAAACGGCGCAAGCACTTTGGCGACCTCTGCAGATTAACATTATGGATCGACATACATGTTATTGAAGTACAGTTGTATTGAAAATCATCTTCGGTAGGCAGCACTATCTAACACCTGCAAATAAAGATACACTATAGTCCTACTAATATTAAGAACAGCAACAATTCAGCCCCATTTTCAAATGGGATTTCGTAAACCATCGGAAGATAGCGATGGTACAGTATTGGTGGAGATGAGAATTGGGCTTTTAACTTTTTGCGAGATACCAAGAAAACACTTAAGATACAGTAGTACAGAACATACCATTTTAAGAGGAATTCATAGCTTATTTGACGAAAATCAGGTTTGGAATGACTGAAACATCCAAAAATAAAGTAAAACAAAGCGATTGTAATAAAGTGTGGGTCCCACACTTTATTAGAATCACTCTTTTTTGGATATCTCAGCCATTTCAAAACCAATTTTCATCATATAAACGATAAATTCCTCACAGAATTACATGCTATTTCATATTTCATAAGAGGTTTCTCATTATTTCACCAAAAAATGTTAGAAACCTGAAATTAGGTCTCAACCAAAACTGTACGATCCCTTTATGATGGGGATTTTATCAATAATTAGACCCAAATATGAAACTTCAAGATAAAACTCTAACATTTTCCATTTTCCATCTACGAAAACAGATTTGTGTACAAAATTTGAGATTCATTCATTTCATTCATTCATTTCGTTTAATTAATTTCCAACAATGCAAAACGTTTTCATACACAAGATAACGCAATATCAATACAATGTAGTAAAGAAAAATTCGTGAAGTTAACTGTACTACGCATTACTAAAGCAAATTAGAATTGAATTAAAATTAAAGTTGCAGGAAATGGAGGAGACATGCTGAAAAGCTAGGTTTGTATTTTGCAGTCTCCTCGTGGACAAAAAGACTAAATAGAATTCAGGAAGCAATTAGTTGCTAGACATAATATAAAAGGTGCACAACACATACAGACCTATTCAAACAAACAAACAAACAGACGGCCAAACAAACATATGTAACCTCTCTTGTTAAAGAGAAAGATAGAGAGAAAAAAGAACACAGTGAAGGAAAAAGAGGAGATTATTTTGAAAGAAGAAACAGAAAGAGACATGAGGACAGGAAAAGACAGGAAAATGGCGAGAAGGGAGAAGAGATGAAGGGTCTATACCAGATGATATCACCAGCTAAGACGTCTTCCAAAATGACAAAAATACTGAGTATTTAGACAAGATTTTCTTCTGCTAAAAGAATGAAAACTGAAATTTGGAGCGAATTCGCGGATCAAAATGATCTCATTTTAACATGTCTCGAACAAAATATAAAGAAGGTGTGACTGCGGTGAAAATATTATGTGCATCGCATGGTTGAACTGACAATGGGAACATTATCATTGCCTGCTAAAATTTGCCAACCATGATAGCAGCACGTAAACTGTACATCTAACGAACACTAGATGGCACTACCCAATCCCGAAACCTGGCCAGGTGTATGAACGTATACCCGGGGGTATAAAGTATACAGGCACATGCATTGCAATTAAAAAGGAAACACCGAGCTTGTGTTAAATTACCATTGCTCATTTATGGTGTTAGATTAACACCTCCTGGTGACATTTCAAAAAATAAAATTGTTTTTTTTAATAGTTTCTTAAAGTTACTGTTCTTCTTGTTGATTATGAACTTTCAAAATCAAGAATTTCAAGTTCCGATAAAGTACTTGGTTTTTGAAAAAAAAAGTGTGAACACATCTACACCACAGTAACACCAGTTGGTGTGGTCTCCTATTGAAGCTGGACGGATGTTATACCATTGGCATTAACACGAACAATATCACATCAACACCATGCGGTGTCATTGTTGAATTGACACCATGCAGCGCAGTGTCAAAAATATCACCAGCTACAGTGTCAAACTAACACCACGAAGACGTGCCAGGTGAACACTTTTCAACACCATCGCAACGTACTTTCTACACCTGTGGGTGTAGTCCTCTATTGACACTTGATCGGTGTTAGATTTAACACTCGTGGTGTTAAATCTAACACCGATGTTTATGCAGTGTGCAGTCTGCCCGACTATA
The DNA here is from genome assembly GCF_040938485.1 of Diadema antillarum. Classification (NCBI taxonomy): domain Eukaryota; kingdom Metazoa; phylum Echinodermata; class Echinoidea; order Diadematoida; family Diadematidae; genus Diadema; species Diadema antillarum. The sequence goes on along the minus strand of NW_027272898.1, from coordinate 105,971 downwards.
CCTCTCAGAGGGATATAAATACTTTCACAACCGACACAGGACAGTTACAGCTGTTTTCGTGACAAAGTCCGTATTTTTTAATGAAACTGAGGATTTTGTGATAAAAAATGCTTAAACTCACAGAAGCACACGGTACAAAACAAAGACACGTAATAATATAGGGCCCGCATCATATTGATGCCCTAGGTTATTCCAAGTGGTCATTTCTACATTATTTTAATAGAATTTAGTTCTACCTACATAGCTTTTTTTTTCAGCATTCAATTGTTATACAACGAAAATACATTCAACTGAAATAAAACGACAACAATGTTTCTTTAGGAAAAAGATAAATGAATAAAAGTAGACATCAAACATAGTACCCAGTATATTTGCGGCGAAATAATGATAATGCCTTTGGTCTGTCTCACAAAAATACATTAAAGCCCAAATATTAACCACTTAATTGCAGTCAGATTGCATATGGGATTCTTTCATATTCACAACTATAAATCACTCTTGTTTGTATGACTGAACTCTCCTGTTTGACTTGAAAATCGCGTAGTACAATAAAATCTTCTCAGAAACTCAAGAGTAATGAGGTTACGTTACATTTATACGACGCTTGGCTATCAAGGCAGTACTGAGTACACTGCAATAAGTTCGTGCAGCATTTATATACGGAACTTTAGGACTGTTCTGAATACTGGTATAAACATTATTTTTTAGTTACGGTGCATCGTGCAGGACCTTTCCCCCCTTAGTGAATGTTTCAGTTTCAGTCAGTTTCATTTCTCCATTTGTCAGTGCTCGTATAAATGAAAATAAGTATGACAGTATCAAACAAGTGATCGTGAAAAGGATTATCCGTCCTGCTTCGGCCAGTATGTTCCGATCTTCGGCAGGACAATGAACATAAAATCTACTTGGTGCATCAATTTGTGGATCATGCAGCTAGAATCTCTCACCAGCCAATATATTATAAAGAATATTGCATGGTATATAACTGCCACAATTCAGACTGAATGCCATCATTTCACATACATGTATATTGTTTGATCTGAAAATTCCATGCATCTATTTCAAATGATAATTCTGTCTTTTTGCTCGCTGAAATCTAATTTATTTAATCTTTTATGGAAGATCATCAAGTGGAGCGACACTGCTGTTGAAGTGGGGGATAGTTATCGTTTAAAGGTGGTTCTCCGTTGTAGACAATACTATAATGTCCCGACCTCTACAAATAAAAAAAATTGTAAGATCGTACCTGCTGATCTATATTTAACAAAGATGTCGGAATTTCGGAGCTTGGGCAGTTGGGCAATGTTCCAAGTTCTTCGTGCAGTCATTGCCGGCAACCAGGGATAGATTAGCGGCAGTGTCGCTGCCGGGAAAACAATAATTTATGTCAGGTTCGATTCCAATGATTCCCCCTTTTCCGACATATTTGTTAAGATTATACATCTGCAGTGTTGCGATCTTACAAATTTCATTTGTAGAGGGAGAAAAATTGAAGAAAACTCATCTCTTTGCTTAATGATCTCTTGCTTTCATTGTAATGTCCCTTAATTCTGACTCCCTTCACCCCCATCCCTCTCTTTTTCTCTTATCGAGATGCTTATTCAAATGAGTAAGCATTGTTGACATATTGTATCTTATTTGCCTCGTGTATGTGCACTTTAGTTGATTTTGCGTTGGCTTTTTTGATGGACTTCGAGCTGCACCACCACGCCACAGCCACCGCGGCGGCCAAGACCACGACACCGAGGGCACAGGAACAACCGACGATGAGAGCGATATTTGGAGCATGAACCCTACCATGAGGGTCCATGTTTGGAGGCTCCGACGTCGGAGGATGTTCTGTAGTCTGGGTCTCACCTTCGGAAGTCGTTTCGATGTTCAGTGGTTCAGTTTGGGTAGGTTGTTGTCGAGTGGGATTTCCAGTTTGATGGGTGGGTTGTTGTGGAGTGGGGTCTGGTATGTACCGAATGGAGATGGATGCGATGTTGGATTTATCTCCAACGTTATCCGCCTCATCCCACGCTCTGATTGCGAAGTAGTAGACGATGTCCATCCCACGAGCCGGAAGCTCGATCGTGATCGACTCAGTATTTCCGGCGGGGGCAATCGACGACAGATTACCAACTGTGGTTTGGTTCTCGAAGACGCTTTGTGCCATGGTGAAATTGTTTTGGATCACGGAGAAGGTGGTTGTGTAACGGAGCTCGTAGCTGCTTGCTGGAATATGAGAAAGAAAAAAAAAAGGGGGGGGGGTTGTTATTTTATCAATAAAACAATAACATCCATGCATTCTTCCGAAGAATCGTCATGCAGTGCCAATTCAAAAGGGTACTACACTTTTTACTGAGTCAAACTACAGTATGACCTAGCAAACTGAAATAAAGTACCGACACTGCAATGACTGCCACTCCTGATTTTTGGTCTAATTTAGGACCTACTCGGGGTAGCCTTTCTCGATAGTCCAAGTCAATGTACTTTGACATGCATTGTAGTGTACTGATTGATGCATCTCGGTCGAGAGGGTCACATTGGATGAAACGTCTTGTTGAAGGATGTAGGCACCTATTCAACCGGCAGCGTCTCGATCTCAGAATGTCCTGATAATAATATATAATAATAATAATCAGGTCCTCTTTATCCTGGGTAGCATCTTCAGTTTTGCCACTGTTTTACCACAGGGACCTGCCATTATTATTACCCTAGTGTTGCCAAGTACCCATTTATACACCTGGGTCGAGAGGGACATGGTGGGTAAAACATCTTGTCCTAGGACGTAAGCACTGGGCGGGAATCGAACTCGCGGGTCCTCCGACTGGAAGTCGGGAGTCGTATCCACTATGCCACAGCGCGCCCACTTTTGATCAAGTGTCATGCTGCCCCCCCCCCCCCCCCACCCTCATGACATAATCCTCTTGAAGAGCAGCGCTATCACTGCTGAAGAGGCTTCTATAACACTTTAAGACCATTTATCATACTGAGGATGGTCAGTGTTCCTTACCTGTCCCTTGATCGAGGTCGTCCCCTACAGCAGTCCAAGTCAGAGAAATGGTGCTGTTGGCGTAGGAGAAAGACGTGTAGGTAAGATCATGGATTCTAGAGGGCGCTATGCCGTCAGGGGCGGTGGACTGGTCAATGAAGTTCTCCACTTCGAACAGCCCGCCAGATGCAGTGCGCATAAAGGACGGCACTGCTTCTTCCTCTACCGGTGTGACATCTCGTTTTGCTAGTAAGTACAAACATGACAAAGAGAGCAAAACGGCGTCTATACGGTAGGGGCATAATGAAAACGGTTTTGACTAATTACTGTCAATATCTCCTTCTCCTTCGTATATCGCAATGTGCCTGGGTGATACCGTTATCGCTTGTTATTGTAAAAGTCACATTGAACTCTACAATTTTGTATATGCAAATGTCATAATGCACTCTACACTTTTGTCGGATATGGAATGAAGTTAAAATACAATTAAATGAAATGAACCTTGGGGTAACCAGGAGGGGTTAGCATCATTTTCCCGTTTTCTGGTGTGGGTATGTTATGTGGGTGGAACACATTACCGGGCTTGTTCCTTGCTCTTTGCGATGAAAGAATAATGGTGGGATCTTTTACGTGCATGAGGAGTGATTCCCTTACACACAGGACTTCCACAGGAGGGAGAGAGTGTTTGTGCCTCTTCCTAGAGGGGACGGCATGATAAAACGCAACATTCCTGAGATAGATTCAATGGGAATCGAACCGGAGTCATTTGCATCGTGAAGAAGACGCGGTACCGACGAGGTTACATGACCTGCAGTCATTATACACCCAGATCATCATCCATGCATTGATATGACTGTCTGAGCTGGAGGTTACATTTTGTTAGGTCTAACAAGGTGCAGCTTCCCCTTAAAGGGGACCTCCGAACGATTTTCAGACTTTTACATTTGAACTACTATAAATTAGTTAAACTGAGTACATAGTTTCAGAATTTATCTTTGGGATGAGGAATGAGAATGTTTTCAAAATCTATAACGAATTGAAATGTACAAGGATGATGACATGACGGCCTCACTATAACAATGCATGAGTTGGGGCTCAAGGGAGCAGAACAAAAGAAGAAGGCATGCATAGATTCTCCACAATTGAACTTGTTGAGCAAGCGGTATTGTAATGGAATTCCACTGCTACATTTCTGAAATATGTGAGGCTCTGATGTCATCAACACTGTTCAGTGTAATTTGTTTAAGATTTTCAGTTAATTTGTTTCTCTGCTCAAGAACCACAATAAATTCCACGAATCTATACATGGAGCTGTCGATTTATGTACTACATAATGTGAAATTATGAAAATCGTCTGGAATGCCCCTCTAAAGCGAAGGACCGAATAGGAGCGAATTGCTATAATAGGCCCCTATATAAAATGGGTAAAGGGGAGAACAGAATAACGACCGAAAGGGAGACATACCATGAAGGTTGATATTGTTTGATTTGTTTCCACCACGTTATGATTGTGTCCGTAATAAAAATAATCAATTTACACTGCTTCACAAATACAACTGTGGTGCTGTAAGTTGATTGATTTTTATTTTCTGTTTTTTTTTTACATAATTTTTGTAATGCGTTATAGGCCTTAATTGAGCAAGGTCTGATTTCAAATACTGTGAATTCTATATGATTGCAAAAGTACACCCATGTAATGTAACTAATGTAATATAACTAACCTATCCCAATGGTGTCTCCGGTTTCTGCCGATTCGTATCCGACTACATTGACTTTCACGTTGTATCTTCCGTTGGAGGTAAACTGTAAGAAGTACGCAGAGAATACTCCATCTGCCCTCATTAAGTCCGATCCTATGAATAGGTACAAAAGGAATGGCAGGTGCTCATGATAATATGGATTCTTTACAAGAGGTTTTTAATAAGGAATTGCAATATGTTACAAGTTGGGTGCGAATGAACAAATTATTAATCAATATATCAAAAACTAATTTTATGATATTTACATAGAAAAAAATTAACATTGATACTGTATCTATTAATATGTGTGGTTCTCAAATCATGCAAGTTTCCTCACTGAAATTTCTTGGAGTTTTTGTAGACAATAAGTTGAATTGGTCAAATCATATTAATTATATTTGTAATAAATTATCAAAAAATATTGGTGTAATGTACAAACTTAGTTTTCTCCCGAATTCTGTTTTGAAATCAATTTATAGTGCTATAATTTTACCTTATTTGTATTATGGAATAATTGTTTGGGGTAATGCTCATGAATGTCATATTCAAAGACTATTACTACTTCAAAAACGTGCAATACGAATCATTGCCCATGCCTCTTATCTTGCCCATACCCCACCACTCTTTTTATCCCTGAAAATATTGCAATTGAATGATATGTATAAATACCAAGTGGGGATTTTTATGTATTTATGTAAGAACTTTATATTACCAAAAACTCTTTTGGACTTTTTCACATACAATAATCAAATTCATAATTACAATACTCGAACCGCGAGTGATTTTCACCTACCTCTATCTCGTACATCTTTTTATCAACGATCTATTCTTTACAGTGGTCCTATTCTGTGGAATTCTCTCCCCTTTGAAATACGCAATGCTAACTCATTGAATATATATAAGTCTGGTTATAAAGAAATTCTCTTCAATAATTACAACCAAATTCATTTAAGTTAGAGTATCAGTTTTTACCCTTTACGTTTTGAGACATCAGGTGTTTGTTATTGTCTTTGTGTGTTGATTGTTATGTCTTAGTCTTGTCTTGTTCTTATGTTTTACTTGCTTCGAACACATTGGTAACAGAAATTTAACGTATGTTTTTAGGTCAGCCGAAAATAAGGGACATTTCCTTTCTGGCTGCTGCCTACCACAGCAATTCCTTTTACACTGTTTAACTGATATTTTGTAATTGTATTCTAATGTTGTTGTATGTGTTTGTTTGTTTTTATATCTTCTTTGCTTGGTGAAATAAAGAAACTTGAAACAATGTTCAAAAAGAGACTGCACTTAATTTTCAAAATCTTGCACATCATCAGGAGTATTTAGTGTGTGTTTTTGTGTGTTTTTATTAATGCCAATATAGGTCCATGTTCAGGGAATAGATGGCTCGAAGGTTTCTTGATTAAAAACAAACAAACCCAAAACACCTTTAGTCTTTATGTCACTCTGACGTCATCACCACGCTACATAATTATCCTTGTCATATATCTATTATGATGAATTTCTGTTCTCTCTTTTACAGCATCAGAAATCATCCTAAGATTAGCATCTCAAATAGGGTATATGAAAATAGGTGGGCCTTCCCGTCATACCTGAACCGTTGTCGAGCAGTGAGATAGATGTCTTAGTTCCTTGTTCATCAGTGATGATCGCTTCGACGTCAGCATCGATCACGGATTTGTAACCCTGCTGAACCTGGGCGTAGATTGCCAGTGCTGGTGTAGTCGAAAAGTCGACTGTCTGTGGTAAAAATCAAAACAGAACACACAGACAAAAAAAAAGACATAACAGCACTCTGTTAGAAACGGAAAAGTTTACATGATCCATTCTGATTTGACATGCATTGTAAAATCGCAAAATATAGTCGCCTTTTTGCATTTTATATGGTACAGGCGACTCTCATTATAACGAAGTCCTCGGGACCAGCAGTTTTCTTTTGTTATATCAAATTTTCGTTACAACCGAACAAATAAAGAATATAGAGATATACACGTGATGATTTTGGGACCTGAATTTTTACTTCATTGTAGCTTAAATTTGTTATAACCGTGTTCGATATAACGGTAGGTACACACACTTGAATGCAATCAAAGTTGGGGTTTTTAGTATTTCTTTTATTTTTACATTTTACTTACAATATTATTTCTACTTCTTTATAATGCTTACAAAAATGGCATAGTTGCTTTTTAGAAACCTCAGCGATATATCGCTATACTTTGTGAAACATATCATCACTTTAGTATGTTGCAGAATTAGGTGTGAATATGTTTGTCATGGTCCTGCTAAAGTTAAGAACTGTTTTTACTTTTTTCCGCTTCTTTTGACTTGTGCTTGCTCGAGACCGTTTTATTTACAGTAGCTAATCAATTTGTGCTTGGATATCCCTGGTCTCGAGAAGTCTCGGAATAGAATGTTAAGTTTTTGGTTACCTGGAGAAATAGATGCTTAAGAAACTGCTTCCCCATAAGAGAAAATATTGTCTATGTTCCCAGAATTGCTATATCAATAGTCTTCACAACTTTCAAAACAAAGAGCTTTTGTTATAACATTATTATTTTGTTCTTTTTCGCATGAAGGGAATGCACTTTTTATGTCATGTTAGACATAGGATGACTGTCCTTTATCAGTTTGTACGCGACTGAACAAAAAATTGAAACACCTTCGATTAATCAGTTCCTCACCGTAGAACCAAGTATGACTGTCACTGTGACAGGTGAATATTCGTTTGAGGCTGGCTTAGACGTCACCGCAACACTTGCAGAAGCCGGGCTGTACGATTGAGAATTTACAATTGTCACATTCCACGGACCAGGCTAGAAGGAAACACATGTGTATTCAGATTAACATGATTACAGGGGACAAAACCGAGAAAATGTAAAAGCGGTGAACAAAATCATTCATTGATTACACTATGTACATCGAAATTGCAGTCGCAGCTCAATCAAAAAGGTTTTAATTTGTATAGATATGAAAGCTTAGTCAAAATGTCAGCAGCCATTCACTAATCTGTATAAACGCGCTCCCAGAAAATTACAAATTTGGTGGGATAACTTTCACCTTTTTTTTTAAATCAAAAATGTATGAAAAGGGAATGGAACTTTTGTCAATGCTATCCTAATTCCTGGAGTTATATTTTGGAGCTGTATACTACCGACCTGTTATTCTTTAAAGAATTTCCTGGGATGTCTTTTGTGTTTTTTCTTTCCTTCTGTGTTCTTCTGTTTTGATTTGCATTTTTTCGTTTGTATGCTCTTTAATTTCAAAGGGGTAGCATGGATATTCAAGATTACTGCTTGCATTGATCCTGGTTCTATACAACATCGCACTGTCAGAAACTCGTTACATGATACCCAGCCTTGCCGTCAATGGCTGATATCAGATAATCATCTGACCCGATGAAAATCAAAACCTCGATATCTTTTGACGCTCGACTTTGAGGTTTTAGATAAATGAATTCTGTTTCACTCCCCCACCCCATGCCTAGCCTGATCCACTGCACAATCATGCAACCCAAGGTATCTTCACGAGATTGGAATCTCTAGGGCTGGATGGGCATTTATACCACTCCCATTGCACGGTGTACGTACCTCAGCGGATGGCAGTTTGACTGAAATGATGTGGTTTGCGTTGTCGGCGTGATATCTTCGATCATTGTGGTCAATCCTAGTGCCCTCCCATCCGGTCACTACTGCCGTTACTGGGTTACTCCCTGTCCACGTAACTGTGAACACCGTGTTGTTGCCCAGTGCGTTGTCGATGACAAGGGGAACGATCTCCTGGTCGACGTTCTGCTGGATCTGGACGTCAGAGCTGTATATCTATATCAATTAAACATATCAAAAGGGATATTCAGTTTCATGGTGAATTTTGCCCCCCCCCCCCCTCCCCCAGGACGATTGTACAGTGAACGTCTTACATATCAAGTGATTTCAAGCGGTAGACAGCTCGCTTCAAAGTTTGGCTTGTAAATGAGAGTCACGTTTGGAGTTTGGAGCTATGCATGCATGCTCGGTTTGAATCAATAATCTGTCTATTAAATAAGAAAGAAAGTAACCTCCCATGCATGCATTCAGTAAAAAAGGGCCTACCTGCACAGGGGTGGTTTGTCCAGCGACATTTGGGCGGTTGGTGATGGTGCTCTGAAAGGCTTGAATAAGACAGTTCCCGCTGCCAGTATCGGCACAGTAATAGAAATCTCCGAGCGTCATCTCGGCTAGCAGCCTCATATCGTTTGATGAAGAGCCACTAATCATGATGACATCGATGATAACTCCAGACGATTTGATTAACTGCCTGTTGTTTTCCACAAAGTTGCTATCTAAGCCGTCGCTGAGAATCAGAAGGTAGCCGCCAGGAGAATACTTACCTAGTACCTTGTAGGTTTCATAAGAGAATGTAAGCATTTTTTATTAATGGACATGCGCTGACTTTATAATGCTTTTATTGGTTGATTTTGATTATTACATTTTCTCGAAGTTTTACAAGTAGGCCTACTTGGTTTTATGCAGCGTCTATCGCAGTGCATTATGTAACATACATCCATTGCAGAGACATAATACATATTACAATTGTATTATAGAGACATTCAATGTCCATTATAATGATTTGGGCAGAGAAGATTAATTTTGGTTAATACCTCAATACCCTTGCGTATTCCATTGCTGATCGATGTACCGCCCCCACTGTACGAGGGCAGTGAATTCACAAGGTTGTCCCGCGTTTGGTCGTCGACGATTGGTGTGAGTTGAGCGCTAGCAGTAGCGCTGCTGCTGAAGTACACGATACCCAGTTGACTTTTGAGCGGAATGATATTTCGAATGTATTCGGTTGATGCTGATTTCACTTTGTTGAGTTTATCATTCCCCTGCCGCATATGGATAGAGAACGGAAAGAGCAATTCAGGTGAATGCTTTTCTTAATCATTATTCATTTGAACTTCATTCTATATCATTGAATACATCGCCAAAGAAAATCAAACACACACACACACACACACACACACACACACACACACAATCAATCAATGACGCACAGTGATTTAGAATGCATGGCCGGCGAAAGGGGGAGGGGGCTCGCCCCCCCCCCCCCCCATCTTTTTTTTTTTGTTAGTTTGTTTTTTGGCTTGTTAGCTCACGAAACCCGGAAGTGGGCCCCCACTCACTTTGGAAAACGCTCCGCCGGCCCTGGAATGATGGTAACCTAGCTACTTGAAGCCCATTTTATGCTACGTTTACACCATGTTCCTGGCTGCCACAGCAGTCACGCTTCAGGCCATCGTGGACAAAACTGGACGGGACGGCAGAGGTAGACGACGTCGCGACATGCCGTGACTGCCATGGATGCTGTGTCAGATTTTTAAACTATCAAAAAATTGCCGGTAGTCCCGCTGCTATATTGAAACACATTGTAGGCCGTAATAAAACGGGATGAACGCAACAAAACGAGATGGCATGTAACAGGCAGCAAAAAAAAAAAAAAAAAAAAAAAAAAATCTGGGAGGATGTCCGTAGTAAGACGCGACGGAAAATATTGCGTAGTCCAGGCTGACAAGACGCCGCGCCGTGTGACGACGGCGTCTGATAGCTACATGTTCACCGTAGCGAGGACTATAGAACGAACAAGACTAGAATACGGTGGGGAAAACAGGAGAATATCTCATCTACCCACGGCGTACTACGTTTTGGGCAAATTGGCTGTGGTGGTCGAATGGAACGACGTATATAAAGTAGTATCGCACTTTCAGGTTTCGCATTACCGATCATCACGGATCGTCGTTCAGTGATCATGTTTCCGGCATGACCCTAAAGACGTAACGGAAGGTTCGTGGAAAAAAAAAAAAGTTTGCTTAATTTTTCATCTAGTACACGCTACTATGTAATCCCGTGAGATTTTTGTGCCAAAATTGATGTTTTTTTTTTTGGCTAACTTTGTCAATTTGGAGGTGCTGAATACTCAATTTACGTAATCAATTTACATACTCAATTTACGTAATCAACTCATTCCCCGGAAGAGATGCACGGCTCGGTGACAGCAACAGTTTAGCTCGGCTCTGTAATTGTTTTGTACATGTTATACATGATAATGATGTCGAGGCGGATATGTTCTTTCATTCCAACAGTTGAGTTTTGTTATTTGCTTCCTTTTCTTTCATTATTTTCAGCCCAACTTTTTCTATATATATATGTCTTTTGCTTTCAGTTTGGATGCCCACCCAGACACTCGTTGTACATGTATCTTCGTTAACTTGTTCTATATGTTCTGTGTTTGTCTCCCTCGCCATTATTGGCCTCTCTCGTTCAACCCATTCTGCTTTTTCTTACTCCCACTCCACCTTCCTCGAAGCGATCATCCCTACATCAAGACTCCTACGCCAGCATTGCACATTGCTATATACGTGTATCGAATTGTTCACGTGCTTTGTCACACGTTGCCTGCTGGCCGCTTTCCTTTTCTATCGCACGCTTCCTCTTCAGACTTTTGCTGGTAACTCAGAATTCTATTTCAGACCATATCATTATTTACTATGGCTGATTTCGTAAATGCACCCTTTCATTCTATGTCGAATGATGATAGGCCTCCTATTTTTGAATTATTTAGACACACAAAATCCGAATCTGATTTAGTTGATGGAGTACCAGTTACACATGCAACTCCCTATGATAATTTCGCAGCCGATAATTTGAATTCATCAGCTCCTGAATTTACTTATGATTTTGATGATTCAATTCAGAACCCGCTATGTAATTATATAACCGTTAATGAATGTAAAGATATGTATCATAGTTTTTCTAAAGACACGTTTTCTTTGCTGCATCTAAACATAAGGAGTTTAAATAAGCATTTTGATGAGTTACAGTTTTTATTAGAATCTGATCACACTCAATCATGCTCTGTCATTGGTCTGAGTGAAACTTGGCTAACCGCGTCGTCTGAAAACTCTTTTGCTATCGACGGATATAATATGTATGTTAATCATAGATCTGACAGGAGTGGAGGTGGCGTTGCGTTTTATGTCTCAAGTTCTTTTAAATGTGTTATTCACAGCGATATCTGCAGAATGGATAGCACTGTTGAATCTCTTTTCATTGAACTTAGTATTTCAGGATGTAAGAATGTGGTAGTTGGAATTATATATAGACCTCCCAATTCAAATATTGTAGATTTTTTTACTTATATTTCAGATTTGGCAAAAAATCCAGTAATTCTAAACAAGGACTGTTTTTTACTTGGCGATTACAACATTGATTTGTTGAAATCAGGAAATGATCATTCTTCAAGTGAGTTTCTCGAAACGCTTTTGTCTTCTTCCTTTCTGCCCCTCATTTCCAAACCGACTCGGGTTACAGATCATTCGGCTACTCTCATTGATAATATGTTTTGTAATGTTTTACCCCTCCCTGACTCTTTTATAATTCTTTCAGATATAACGAATCATTTTCCAATAATGACTTACTTTACTTTGAGAACGCTTTTTAATGACTCCAAATCTTCATTTCCTTTATTTAAACGTAGAGTGTCCCCTGAAAAGTTGGCCAGTCTTGATGCCGCTCTTGATAATGCAGTTTGGTCACGAGTATATGACAGTGACGATGTTAATTTGTCTTTTGACAATTTTATGAATATTTTGAATTGTTTTTTGGATGATATAATTCCTAAACAAAAGAAAAGAATGGATTATAAGAAGACTCCTAGGTTACCGTGGATAACTAAATCAATTCTTCGCTCAATTAACAGAAAAAAATCGTTTATATTATAAATACAAAATGGAAAATACTGATCAATCGAAAAGGAAATACACATCTTATGAAAATACACAAATCAGAATTTTACGTTTTGAGAAGAAAAATTATTACTCACGACAGTTGTCAAAATTTCAGTTTAATATCAAAAATACCTGGAAAGTTTTAAACCGGGCGATGAATATACAGAGCAAAAAAGTAGAGATTGATCAAATTAAATCGGATGATAATTTGATTAACAATTCTGTTGATATTGCCAATGTTTTTAACTCCTATTTTTCTCAGATAGGTGAATCGCTTGCTCAAGATATACCGGCCACAAAACACAATTTTACTGAATTTTTAGGTCAATGTAACCCAAATTCTGTTTTTTTATTCCAACGAATAGGTATGAAATTATTGATATTGTTTCTTCTGCTAAAAATAAGCGCAGTTCCGGTTATGATGGTATTGATAATTGTATTCTTAAAGGAGTCATATTTGCAATTGCAGACCCTTTGACTCTTATCTTTAATTTATCAATTTCTCATGGTATATTTCCTGATAAAATGAAATTGGCGAAAGTAATACCAATATATAAGAAGGGTGACAAACTGGATATCAGTAATTATCGCCCAATTTCTTCATTATCTTCATTGTCTAAAGTATTAGAAAAAATAATTTATATTAGAATTATCATATTTTTTAATTTGCATAAAATTTTTACAAAGTCTCAGTTTGGATTTCGAGAAAAACATAGCACTATTCATGCAATTCTTCATTTCGTTGATAACGTGGTTAACGCAATTGACAACCACGCTCATTTAATTAGTATTTTTTTTTGGACTTCTCCAAGGCCTTCGATACAGTCAATCATAACATTTTACTTTATAAGTTATCGCACTATGGAATACGTGGGAAGGCCTTGGAGTGGTTTAGGAGTTACTTAGGTAATAGGAAACAGTTTGTTACTATTAAAGATAATAATTCAGTTATAAGAGATGTCAAGTGTGGTGTTCCACAGGGAAGTCTTTTAGGACCGTTGTTATTCATAGTATATATCAATGACTTTTCTTCTGTTTCTGAAATTCCTTCTTTTATTCATTTTGCAGATGATACCACTGTTATTTTTGCTCACAATGATGTTGATATTTTAGTCCAAAAAGTTAACACAGAACTGTTAAAAGTTACTAATTGGGTCAGGGCTAATAAATTATCATTGAATGTTCAAAAAACAAAATATATGCTTTTCAGTAATACTGTCGAGGTATTAAATTCTAACATAGTTTTAGATGATATTAATTTAGAAAGTGTATTAGATTTTAAATTTCTTGGTATAATTGTTGACAATAAACTGTCTTGGAAAACACATATTGATCATATCTGTAAAATTATTTCACGTAATATAGGTGTTTTGAACAGATTGAAATTTTATATTCCTCAAAAGTCATTACTCATGTTATACTCCACTTTGATACTGCGGCAGTGCCTTATTTGAATTATGGAATTTTGGCTTGGGGTAATACTCATCAGACCCTCTTGAATAGAGTGTTGTTACTGCAGAAAAAAGCCCTCCGTATTATTTGTCATTCTCCTACACGTTCACATACAAATTTACTGTTTGCGTCTAATAAGTTACTAAAAATAAATGAGTTGTTTTTATTCAACTTAGGTCAATTTATGTACATGTTTAATAACAGTTCACTTCCATCTATTTTTGATTCAATGTTCCTTAAAAACCAATCATTTCACTCCTATCCCACCCGACGTTCAAATGAATTTCATTTACCTTTTTTTCCGAACAATTTTACGGAAAAATTCATTTATCTACACTGGTCCAAACTATTGGAATTCTCTGAAACACGATATAAAAACAGCTCCCACTTTGTATTCATTTAAACGGAAATTAAAAGCTTTTCTTTTGCGATTTTACAATAACATTTGTCATGAATCGGATTAGTTTTACACGTTATTCATTTTGATACCCCTTTCATAAAATCCGCATAGTTGTTTACACATTGTCGCTCGTACTGGCTGACCACCGCCAAGTTCGTGAATAAAGTTTTGGGTTAAGTTAGTCATGCAGTTGATGGATTTTTCTTCGGGATCTGCACTCTATACGCTTATATAATGAGGGATTTTTTTTTCCCGTCTGGTCTTGTCTCTGTCTTGTTTTTGTTTTCCATCGTCCAGCCCTCGTGTATCGTTATCTCCGTTGTGCTAGTCTTACTTCCTGTCGTAGTCTGTCTTTTGCGTTTAACTATAGCCTCGTCGATGTCCCAGTGTCGTTTTATGTCCGTTTATATGTTAATGTTGTCATTTTGTGTTTTTTCCTTTTCTGTCTGACTCTTTATGGGCTTCCATTTCTATTTCTATTTTGTCAATGTTTTTAAACATTTTTCCTCTCTATGTTTTTCTTTTTCTGCTGTTACAACTATTTTCGCTGTTGTTGCTTCAGACATTTTCGTTGCTGTCCTGATGCCGATAATTGTTACCAATATTTTCACTGATTCTTTCTCTCCTGAGGGGCCCACACTCTACAAGCTTCGTCTTTTCAGTGGGTCCCTCCGTTTTTCGCCTTGTGTACGTTGATATTCCACTTTACTTTAATTTACTTCAGGCATTGTAATGTATCTTTACTGCAAGTATACAAGTACTGTTTTACTCTGTTAAACTCACTTTGCTTGTTTGGTTTTTTTTTTTTTTTTGGTACGATTCTTATCACTGAAGGAAGAGTGATGTATGTTATGTTATTTTTTTACTGTCGAGAAACGGAATAAATTTGAATCTGAATTTGAATTTGAATTTGAATCCAACAAACTTTAGTTCCATTTTTTCCAACCACGTCTTCAGCCGCCATTTTGAATTTCAAAATGGCCGCCATAGCAAACTGTATTTTGACCCATATTTCATAAAGTAAGCAGTGTTGAAGCTTCAAATTTGGAGCAAAATGCATGAGTGTGATGTCAGACACTCTGATATATCTTTTTCTGATATTGTGGATTGTTTTGATACAATTTGTAGGCTGCCATCTTGAATTTCAAAATGGCCCCCATGGCAAACTGTAAATTGACCCATATCTCATAGAGTGAGCTTTGTAGAAGCTTCAAATTTGGTTCAAAATGCCTCGTTGTGATGTCAGACACTCTGATATATCTTTTTCTAATATTGTGCATTGTTTTGTCCAGTTTGGAGGCTGCCATCTTGAATTTCAAAATGGCCGCCGTAGCCTTTTTACCCATATCCTAGGTTGCAATTATTGTAGAAGCATAAAATTTTCAAGAATGCGCATGCTTGTGGTGTCCAACGTTCCAGTACAGCTGTTTCCTAATTGTGGATCATTAGACAGGTAACCATATTGAAATTCAAGATGGCTGCTATATAGAAAACATATAATACTGTTGTAAGCGCCTTAGATGAATATGCCAGAATAGTTCTATTTAGACCGAATTCATTTCCATTTCAAGCAAAATGACAGCCATCTCTCAATTCAAAATGACAGCCATCTCTCAGAATGGTCGCCATAAATTCAAAATGTAAGGTCGAGGTTCCAATGACGTCATCAAGCCATGCTGAGGGGCAAAAACTGAGCATGGGGGGGGGGGGGGCATACCCCTGCCCCATACATGTGGGCAAGCAAGCATGTAAGCGTTACATCCCATATAGCCAGGCGGGTATATGCGGTTCCCGAATTGCGCGCTAAAGCGGTTTGTTTTTGCCTCTCAGGGAACACATCACTTTGCATCTTGGAACTCGTTCATGATTACATTTAATTCCAGTCAGTAAAATATTTGTACAAAAGCAACCATTGATTTTCAAAAACTTGATGCTGCCTCGAGAGATTGAAGACAAACAAGGAAAAGTCTCGCAATGGCAAGAAATGCCACGGTCACCCTACCAGGCACCCCATTCACAAGCGTGTTTGTTGGCCACAAACTGAAACTAGATTTGCTAGACACTAGATATATTTCTGGAATAATGCAGAATGAATAAGGAATGAGTAGCCTCTTTCCTGATTGCCCTTGAGTGGGTCATCTTCAATTATTAAGATTTCCAAGATGCTTACTGCTGTACAGCCTATGATTCTAAAACAACAAAGGAGCAATAATAGCTCAGTTCTGTGGCACTTTGCATGCATCAGAATTCCTCCTCAATTTAGAAGACCATCACATGAGGGTAATCTCAAAAATTGTCACTGCCTTGAAGCTGATGAATGTGGTGTTTGGCATTCAGCTATCGGAAACATGCAAGGGGGATATTCTAGAAAGAGATGAAAAGGGCAGTTTTCATCTTCTGTACTAAGAATTCGTATCTAAGAGAATGAAAATATATATATATATTTTGGATAGTATGAAAAGGCCAGACATTCAGCTCGTGCAATCAAAATACACCATGTAAGATTGGATCCAAAGTCATTAAGCATAAGAGGATCACCAACTTCTCAAAACATTTCTACTGGTTCTACAGTCTAATAGACCTGTCATTATCCAGTCATTGCTGGACGATACAATTATCGGAAGGTATAAGTTCTAAGTAATTCCACAATCACTCTTCATCTCATAATTTCATGGCCTTCTCATTCTCGCTAACAAAGGTTCATTTTTCAAACCCATGCCTTAGAAATCCACAAAACTGAGCCAAATAATCGGCCTGAAAGTTGAAATACTGAGCAGTCATTTCTATCTGACACAGAGACCACATCACGGAAAGAAAAGAAACAAAGGGTTCATCAAAGATGTCATGGGAGCTGTCACCCGTCACTCACAACGAGGAAACAGATAGCCTCATTCCATTGTATGTATTAGATGCTACTTCAAGAGCAACGGGAAAATCAGAGATATTGATGATTATTACGTATACACTGACATTTCAATTCTCCTGCTGGATCTTGTAAGTTTGCTTTACTTACTGCATTGCATGATGTCTGCTCCATCACTGGAAAATTATTAAAATGATAAAAGTACAATTGACATTATTGAGAGATTATGTTCTGCAGTTCGTTGTGAAAAAAACAACAACTATAAAGGTCTGCTTTTTCCTGCCTTTCATGGTCCTGGCTGAAGTTGAAAATTTGAGGATGTCTCAAAGAGCAGATGGACCAAGAAGTATCTGAACCTGGAATCATGCAGAATGTGAAAAGACATAGTCCATGTCTTCCAGAAGTTTGGCGTGGATGACTTCAACTAGGACAATCTCCCGCTTTACCCTAGTAGAGTCTTGATACAACACATCGAGAGAGCAAACCTCGTCAACTCTCACAACCTGATTTGTGCCTCTACTACAGGGAAATATGATATATTACATTGTAGCTATTTCCAGAGAGTATCCATAAACTGTTAGATTAAATACTTGGAGCTTCCTACACCAAGGAAATGCAAAAGTCATTGTTCTGGAAGAATTTTATAGAACCAATCCTCCCCGTGTACAGCCTTAAAGTGCTGTGACTTCAAAAACTCATGCAGGGAATGAGCCTAGAAGACATTATATCTACTAAAGTGACTATCCCACAAATTTTTAGAATATAGGACTAATATTGTAAACTCTACAACCAAATCGTCTTAACGGGGCATTTAGTCACTCAGACACAGTTATTAAGGGGTTATTTTGAAAGTCATTTGTTTTGACGTCAGAATCACATGATTTCCCATTCACAAAACGCTACGCTTTTAAAGGAATGTTTCCCATGGCTGCCATTTTGCATTTCAACATGGCAGTGTACCCACGGGACAGGAAGTAGTCCCGCCTACGCAATTCACTGAAGTGATTGACTTACACATGAGTGTTCCAGCATGCTTGGGTTTGCAGTTTAATGATCTTACAGCACCAAATATGGTCGAAATCCATCCTGAATTTCAAGAGTGGCGGCCAATGCGAATAATCCATTATTACAGAATGTATATAGGCCCTTTGTGTGCGTTTTTAAAAGAATGTACACTGTAAGCCACCATAGACATTCATTGCTTGTAACCAGAGATGAGCCTTCTATGATGCTCACATTATGAGAATTGGGTCAAAATACAGTTTGCTATGGCGGCCATTTTGAAATTCAAAATGGCGGCTGAAGACGTGGTTGGAAAAAATGGAACCAAAGTTTTTTGGATTCAGCACCCCCAAATTAACCAAGTAAGCCCAAAAAAAAAATCAATTTTGGCAAGAAAATCTCACGGGACCCAATATTTCGACATAGTAGACTGTACTAATCCCAGACAGCCGGAGTTTAGGTATGAAAATCAGTCCGTACTCTAAGGCAACATGTACACCGTGTCGTCTCTGTATTCATTCCGGAACACTCCGTGAAGACATCGCCACGTCCGTATTAGCATCGGCTTCATCCGGGATTGAAATTCCGTGTATTTGCCAATATGGACGAATATTTGGGGGAAATATTGCCGTGTGGCGATCACAGATAATTATACGTGTCATTTTGAAGCGAGGATTTCATGAATGTGTAGGGGTCCACCCTCATAAAGTTCTTGAAATTGTCCACATTTTCCCCTATCAGTTCAACCTTCAACGTAACTGTCCGCCAGTGCATGGTCGGTCGCCTGCATGAGAAGCCACGGTTTGACCCGCACACTCTAGATCTGTCTCCTCGCTGCCATGATGCTGCTGCAAAGTAAGAGCTTCTGAAACAAAGAGTTTTACCTTTGTGGTGTCGACAAGCAGAAACATGTTGTCGATTTTCTGATGTGCTTGCCATACTAGTTCTGGGTACCGTTTCATGAAAGTTGTCAGCGCTGACAATCACCATAGTAGCAGTCAGTGACCAGAGCATCCCAGCCAATCAAAACCAAGGATTTTGCTAAAATTGTCAGCTCTGACTAAATTGATGAAACACCCCCCAGAAGACATGTCGCCCGAGAAGGATAATCATCAAATAAACGCCAACAAGCACAAGTCATCTATCAACATTTCGGGTATTATCCTTGTAGACAAACTTACATATCTGTGTAAAAGACCGCGAAGGGATCCATATCTCCGTGCTCTTCCATGATGTCCTTTTTAGTTCCATATACATTTCCGCTGTTGTCCGCGTTGTTACCTTGTCTGTCCGTGTAGACGCCGTACTTATCCGTGTAGATACCCAGTTGGGATCGCATCCACACCTGTCTGGTATTGACAGGAAAATCGTGGTGTCGCACGACGGAACACAGCGTATTACGATTCATGATGATCAATTAATAGAGCAATCCGTGGAAGTGTAAATGGGGCTTAAACGTGCAGGCGTTTCTCCAGGCGGCCGTCATCGTTTCATTTTTCCATGCGAATATGCAAACATATCAGATATTATTATAAATGACTTACTATTCAGGTAGTTTGGGAGAACCATGATTGAATCTATTCTTTTTCTTTCTTTGGTAATGAGCTTCTAAATAGTTCCTGTATGAAAATGACACAACTCTCACACAATCTATTCCTATCTAATCGATTGATTTATGTTCATTGCACGAATGAATGAATATAACAGATAGATAAATAAATGAAAGAATACATGAAGGAATAAATGGATAAATCATATAGGCATATCAGTTTGTTCCATTTCTTTATTTCTTTATCTTGTCAGTATTGATGTATTCATGTATTGATTAATCCGTTCCGTTAATCTTCCATCAATCTCAATAGAAATGCGCCACACTCACCCCCATGCTGCCACTTTTGTCGAGAACGAGAACGACGCTGCGAGACAGCGGTGCTTGGATGACGGTAAAGATGGGTGTAGTGTTCGTCACCACCTGTGGACCGTTGTCGAAATCGCTGGTTTTTTCCCTCATCACCGTCCAGGCTGCGAGGTTTCCGCATCGCTTGTTTTGAAGATTTAACGCCTCCGCGTTGTGGAAATTTGGGCTCTCTGGATCATCGTCGCAAAATTCGTTAATCTAATGTAGTAAAAAGGACAAAATCATTGACACAGTAACATCATCATAACCACACACACAATAGTCATGGTCATGCATATCATTTTCCATAGATCCAGGATATTTTTCTGCGGACGGACAAGGATTTGGGCGGGTATCGCGTGCGTCTCACCTGCTGGACGCGTGCTATTTAAGGGCGGTGAGTTGGCTCAGTCGGTAGCGCGTCTGCCTCACGATCACGCGGCCCGGGTTCGAACCCGAGTCTGGACTGAGCAATGTTGTGTGTAAACATACCGTCCCCTCTAGCAAGAGGCAAAACACTCTGTCCCTCGGATAGGACATAAAATGGAGGTCCCGTGTATGAGAGAGTCACAGCTCATGCACGTAAAAGATCCCGCTTCATTCATTCATCGCAAAGAGCAGGGTGTCTAACCCGGTGAAGTGGTCCCACCCAACAACCAACTGGACCCCATGGAAGACCAGCTTAGTTTAGCTGAATATGGGCTATCCAGCCATCTTCACAGATGGAAAACGAACAACAACAACAACTTACGTTATATACTCACGTTTTAGTTACGGGTAAGTTTCGTGGGAGTTGCCTGCGAGGTGCTGCCGCTACGGACCTCCTTCTGGTGTTCTGCGTGCTCGACTGCCTGTCACACCTTTTTTCTACCCGGAAGTCCCCGACAGTACCTAGCACGTTTCTCTCCTGTAGTTGCAATTAGGTGCGCACGCAAGTCCGATCTACCGGCAGCTAAAGACCCTGTCACACCTTTCCGGGCAAGCCATGCATGTTTTTTGCGGAGAGCAATTTTTGCTACATGGAGATCCCCGCAGATGGCCCGCACATGTCAGTACCTATATATAGCACATATCTCGCCCGCAGTCACCCGGAGGTGCGCACGCAAATCTTTTTTTATCCGCAGCCATAGGCCATGTTACACCTTTCCGGGCAAGCTACGCGGGCTTGTTGCTTGTGAGAATTTTCTAGCATACTGGTGGGTGGTCGATGGCAAACAGTATACTTCCACTCATGGACTTGACTGGTAAATGGTAATATCAAATTTGATGTGGAAGAATAGTCACGAAGAATAATAATTACGTTCAGAGCCAACTCTCATCTAACCAGCAGAAAGGCAGTAACTGACCCTGCGGCAGCTACGGGCCTCATACTGGTGTTCTGCGTGGACCTCTGCTGGCAATCGGACTTACGTGCGCAACTGCGGGCGGTTGCGTGCTAGGTACTGTCACTGCATGTGCAGGCCATCTGCTGGAACCACCGGGTAGTCACAATCAAGGCTTGCCCGGAAAAGTGTGACGGGCCCTTGAGCATGTTCAAACTTGTTCAGGGTGAGTCTCTGGGATTGCCCGCAGATGCCGACGTAGAACACCAGTAGTAGGGCCGTAGTGGTAGCACGTCACAGGCAACTGCCATGCAGCCAACCCGTAACTACAACGTGAGTAGAACGTAAGTAGCACATGTCCAGCAGTAAGACGCACGCGAAACTCGCCCAAATCCTTGTCCGCCAGCAGAAAATTGCCTGCGTGGCAGTGCGTGCTGGAAAGTCCATACACGCAACAGGCCCGCGAAGCTTGCCGGAAAGGTGTGACAGGGCTTTAAGTTTTGAACATTCTCAAAGCTTGTTCCGGGTGAGGGTGAGGAGGCCCGTAGCTTGTCACAGGCGGTTAAAGGCCGTGTCACACCTTTCCGGGCAAGCTACGCGGGCTTGTGACAAGGAGGTAGTTTTCAGCACGTAGAAGATTTTCCGCGGGCGAAAAAGAATGTTTGCAATTTTCGCATTTGTTTGTTACCTACTAGACGCGTGCTACTTAGCTTCTACTTGCATGCATTCCGTGTGACATGCGTGAGAGCCAACTCCTGCGAGGTGCTGCCGGTAAGAGTCTCCTACTGGTGTTCTGCGTGTACCTCTGCGAGCGAACCCCACGACTCACTCGGAACAAGTTTTCAGCATGCTCAAGGCCTTGTTATACCGTATCTGGGGAAGTTTTGCGGCTTTACTTGCGGGGAAACAAATTTGCTCCCTGGAGCTCTCCGCAGTTAGTCCGCACCTAGCCCGTATCTCGCCTATACTTGCCCGGAGGTGCTCACGCAAGTCCGATTTAACCGCAGCCAAGTTTTGAGCATGACCAAAACTTTTTCCGGGTGAGTCGCGGGGATGCCCGGAGAGGTCCACGCAGAACGCCAGTAGGAGACCCTTAGCGGCAGCACTTCGCAGGCAGTTCCCATGCAGGTACTTCGCAGTCCCCGTACGCAGCCAAGATAATGACATTCCGTGGGACTTCGGTCATTCCTTCAGAGGAATTCCTTCACTGAGTACAAAGGTCACACAGTATACCCGCAAGTAAAATTTAAGTAGAACGCATCCAGCAAGTAAGGCACAGGCACTGACTCGCCCAAATCCTTGTCTAAACATGGTTGCGGGTAAAAAGATTTGCGTGCACACCTCCGGGTGACTACGGGTGAGATACGTGCTAGGTACTGTCATGTGCGGCTCATTCCGGGGACCTCCGGGTAGTAAAAATTCTTCTTTGCAAGTCGCACGCAAGGCTTGCCCGGAAAGGTGTGACACGGCCTTAACCCACTTGAAGTACGTAGGTTGCCCGTGGATCTATGCCTATGCGCCGGACGCGCGTTTCCCTATTCTACGAGTATAATACGGGTGTTTTACTGGTAAGGAACGGTGTAGATACTGCCAACATAGAGTAAAGTGCGTGCATGCTGAGGGTTAGTTACTGCCTTTTTGCTGGTTAGTTGAGAGTCGGCTGTGAACACGATTACTATTCTTTGGTGACTATTCTTCCACATCAAATTGATATTACCATTTACCAGTCAAGTCCATAAGTGAAGTTTACTGTCTGCCACCGACCACCCACCAGTAAATTAAGTACCACTGAAATACTGTATATCAGTCGAGTGCAAGGAGAAGACACAATATACCATTTACAATTCACCATTCACCAATAAGGTACCATTGAAATACCAGTTGAATCGATGTATGGGATGTCATTCACCAATAAATTACCTTTGATGTACTGTCTGACTGTTTACCTGTTGGGTGCATGAATGAAATACAGTTCACTATTGACGGTTCACCATTGAAATAACCATTTAAATACAGCTTTTCATTCACTAGACCATTGAGATACCGTTTGGTCTAAAACATCGAAATACAAGGAGATTAGGGAGATGTGAACTCACGGTCGGAATATGAAAATCTTTGGTTCCGAAGAGAAGTGATGACGTAGCAGTCTGTCCGCCAATAGGGACGAAGCGACACTCCGTTGGATATCCCATTTTGTTGTCATCTCCATAGTTGCATGGAGTATAGTCCGGCCACATTATCTCGCCCTCTATGTTCGCCGAACAACTCGTCCCGAGAGAACGGCCACCGGCATCGTACGCCGGCTCAACGCCGTCTTCGCTAAGCGCAGCGTCGTAATGTTCCTCGAACAAGCCCCATCGAAAATACGCCCAGATTCTTATCAGGACGCTCTCTGCAGAACAACAAAAAAGATAGAAAGAAAAAAAACCCGATGTCGACAACGATATGTGGAATCCTGAAAGCACTTCAAACCATGATCATTAACGTTATGACGGTGACTTCTATACCGTTACCAACTGTGCAAATAAAATGTGGTACTTATTGTCATTGCACTAGGACAGCACACACATCTTCACAAATTTTCTTTCTGTTGCCGAATTCCAATTCATTCAGAAAATGTGTATAAATTCCCGTGCATAATCTTCACCCAAACCGAACAGTTATCTTGTCTACAATTGGCACAGATATACATGTAAGTAGAGTGAACCTATTTTATGTTTATATCTGTATTGTATTGACATTTCTATACATGTAAATTGAACCCTGCTCAGCATAAAATAACCCCACTCAATTGACTTAGTGCCTCACGCCATTTTTTTTAAATTTCTTCGTCTCCTGAAGAACACGGTGAACAACGACGAGAACAAAGATTTTCTCTGTAGGGAGAAGTTTTGAAGAAAACATGATGCTTATTATACAAATAGTGAATGGTCACGAGTGCAATGGTAACGAGTAAAGACTATACACTATTTGATTTATACAACGTCCAAGTAGATCTTTTTGGTCTAAGAAGGCCTAGAAGTCTATATGTATGAAAAATATAGCCATACTTACATAGTGGATCCACTGCGATTCTCTTTCTGGCTTGTGCAATCAGTGTAGATACAGGTCACAGCTAGCTAGCGCTCATCCCACGTACACTAGCACTACGTAGGCCTCCGTACGCGCATGCATGTACCGCACACGTGACTGCGCTAGTTGCATGCGATCCTCAATATGCAACACACAGTACACGCAGTACGTACCGTACAATTTCTCGAACCGTGGAATAGAACGAAAAAATCGAACCAAGTTGCACGCAAAAATAGAACCAAAATTGCACGGCGCGTTGAATGGAGTACTTATTGAACACCACGTCACCAACAATCCTCCAATCAAATTACAAGGATCTACTTGGACGTTGTATAAAATACAGATAATACATCCCGTCGTATGTTATGTAGGACCTACATAATATCATGACGTCATTGATGTGTTTATTTGCTTACTTCTATTCATCATGTGATGTCAGCATGTACCCTCAATAGATGCGAAAAAGTGGGGTAGTTTTACAGATTCTTCTCCAAAGCTCTCAAATGACATGAAATTTGTCTTTCAAATCAAATTTCAAACATTTCAAATTATAAGTCATACATCGCGTCATTACAACACACATTCTAAGTCAATTTGGGGAGTCTTATACGAGGCATATTCTGAACTGTGTGTAGTTTGGTTGAATTTGTGGATTTCTCACACGTCTGTTGGCGATTTTAGCTCCTGCGCATGGGAACTGCTTACAGATTTAATGTGCTTCCAGCACTTATTAGTCCATGATAATCCACTGAGTATGGCAGATATAGCTGTGGGACTGAGTTTGATTGCGCGACTGATAATGTAGGGACATTACTTTTAGAAGGTGTTCCCAAAACCCTGATATGCTCGGTGTAGGGATGAAGTCACAGTGAAAGACGAGGTTGGCTACCCCTTTTGGTTAGGGTGCCTAGGCAACGTATGGCTCTCCTATGGGGTGTGGTGACCCCAGCGTTGAATTAAGATATTCAAACCAGGGACTGTGGTGTACAGGTATATAGTATAAGGGGATGTGGTTTCAGTTGTAGTTCTCCGGTACAGTTGAATATGCATAGGGAGAAACTGCCTGTTCGGGGTTTGAGAGCATATTCTAAACGGATTTTTTATTTTTTTTTATTGGCTTGAACAGAAGCAGGCAGACATCATCTTTTCCAGCACTTATTAGTCCATGATACGGTAGTAATCCACTAAGTATGGTAGATATAGCTGGACGACTCAACTTAATATTTACCTGTAGGACCAAATCTTTCCTCGCGATAACGCTTGTCAGAAATGAATTTTGGCGAGATGTGAGTCAGAATGCCCTGGTGGCCGCAGCCGATAGGGTTATCCACGTACGGCTCGTCGCCTCGAGGACTCCCGGAGTGCACGGCGATGTGAGCCGTTTCCAACGTCTCCGTTTTGGCGACGCCGTAGTGCTCCTGTGGAGACCACGTCGGGGGAACGAGGATCTTGATCTCTTTCCAATACACGTGTTGTCTGCTGGCGTTATACAGAAGTTCTGATGCCGAAGTGTACATCTCCTACATTAGCACAGAGTTGCCAAGAGAAGGTGAAAGGAGGTAGAAGACAGGAATATGATGAAGAGGGGGTGATCCCCTATCTTAAAGGGTGTGTACAGTTCTGGTCGAGTTCAGGATTTAGCTTAACGTTTTGCAAGATATTCAGAAACCACTCCATGAGATGTCAAAGAGCATGCAATTCTAAGGGGTATCAAAAGTTTATTTGATGAAACTCGGTTTTGAAATGACTGAGATATCCGAAAACAAGGTGAAATAAAGAGATCATAATAAAAGGCGTAGTCTGTCGCCTTTTATTATCATCACTTTTTTTTGGATATCTCAGCCATTTGAAAATCAATTTTCATCAAATAAACATTGAATCCTTTTTAAAATCACACGCTCTTTCATATTTCATAAGAGGTTTTTCATTATCTCACTTAGGAATGTTCAAAGATAAATCCCCACCTCAACCAGTACTGTACGGTCCCTTTAAGTGTAACGGATAGATGAAAGCTTTGAGACACGGAAACGCCAAACCAGTACCTAAGGCTTTATTTGGCTACACATGCCAACATGAATTGAGATTGACCGATGGATAGAGCCGAGAGCTAGAGAGTTTCTGGACAAATTGTAATGGAACATACCAAATTCATACAAATACCACTGCTCATTACAGTCTGTAATTGCCATGTTACCATGTTCGCGCCGAGGATATAAGCTGAATTGAGCTGAAATTTAATCAAGAAATAGGGAATACGCACTGTGCTCAGTGGGAGGATTAGTCAAATCAGTTCCACAGTTTATTTATTTCCAAAAGAAAAAAACAATGATAAAAAGCGTTACATGTGTAAATTCATCTTCCATCCAGATGGGAAGGACAGTTCATTGAACATATAAAAAATACATGCCCGAATGGTACTATAGCCAAAAACAAACAAACAAACAAACAAAGGAAACCATGTACATAAGATGGAAAAGAGAGTTCCACTATAAAACTAAGCTTACAGGACGTGGAACACTCAAAAGATAAAAAACCCCCAAACAACATCAACATACCAATATGATGTATCTATGCTGAGTTTATCTATGTAAGAGTACCATTGTAGATTTGGACATTGATACGTATGATGCTAAATACAAGCGTACTATAGTACTTGTTTTAGAATGCAAATGAAGTGTATTGTAACATACCAATGATATATGGCACCAACACTACTTATTTGGCCGTGTGTACCAGGAAAATGTGACTAAAGGAGAAGGATTACATGCTGTCACGCAAAACAACAAAGCACAGAAATAACAGAAATGAAAAAAAAAACCGCATATGCAGTTATTAGACTACGAAGAACGAGGAAAGGGGAGCAAAGAAGAATGGAGAAAGAAAAGGAAGAGAAAAGGAATGAAAGAGGAGGCCTGTGTACGCTCTACTCAATCCCACGGACAGGTGAAAATATGACGGAGTTTTCATAAACAACACAACCGGTATATTTGGAAAGCAATATTTCATATATATACATATATATATATATATATATATATATATATATATACATTGTATCAATCACACGAGGACCTTTCGTCTTAAGATAAGAACAGAAGACCAAAGGGCAAAGTAAGTGTAAAAATTAGGGACTGACTGTAGAATTTTGATATCCCTTTTTTCTTTCTTTTTTTTGTTGACTGAAAACATTTGAGAACCCGTCTTGCACCATTTCATATTTGCTTGAAATAATATCAAAGGTGTCCATCAAGAAATTTAACTTGTTTTGGAGTGTTTGGGATCAGAAATAAAAGTCGATATACCGACTCGTTTAAAATTCCGCGTCTCTACATGGAACGTATCATTCTTCCACTCATCGTACTGATTGTTCATTCAATATGACATAACTGGTCAATGATGCATTTCAATTGATTAGCACCAAATGAGTCTTATCCTCAGGTTTCCGGCAAAGCTCAGGGATTCAAAAGACATTCCAGCCAGTCTAGGGGCCAACCTTGGCAAGCTAATTGGTTAAATGACTATAACCATTATAATACTGATGGTGTGAATATCGTTTGACACCTTCATAGGTATTTTCGCGGAGAAAGCGGCGCAAGGATATTAAAAACAAACAAACAAACAAACAAACAGATACCTCTTTCCTCCTACCCTCAATCAGCACAAAAAAAGTACTGATTTCATTAAAAAACCCTGTTCAATGCAATAGTAGACGAACTTTGCATAAAGAATGTTCTACTAAAGTCCTACTGTTCATATTTCGCGATTCAGTTAAAACGAAAAAAAAAAAGACGAAAAAAGAAAATATCACTAAGTGCACGTGAAAGGTTCACAAACGCACTGTGAGTATAGCACATAAGTATAACACAATCCGATTATAAAACAAAGCTCGTTATTTCGAAGTTTCTTTCATACAAAAATGACATAATTTTCGTTTATCCGAAAAAAAAGAATACGAGTAGTACTCACCTTCCTCAAAGTGCACGACCAGCAAATGTACACACACTGTTAAACATATACTGTACAAATGCACACTTACACAAAAAAACACAGACACACACACACACACACACACACACACACACAAACACACACACACACACACACACATACACACACACACACACACACACACACACACACACACAAACACAAATGTCATCTTTGGTTAGACACACCTTGATGTTCTCGATCAAGGCCTGGTCTTCCGGGACGCCTTCGACGATAGCGATCAGGACGTCAGAGTAACCACCATTCTCGAGTTTGATCGGAAATTTTCCGCCCTGGCTGGCCACCATTTCTGCAGCCAGTCCCAGGATCAGCCAGGGGGCTAAGATGTCCCAGACTTTCATTATTTTCTCTTAGAGTGTCGGAAGCTGTTCCCGGTACATAGATGGCCACAGAAAGTGTGACACCGAGCACAGTTCCAACTTTAACTATGATGTCTGAGCGAATCGTAGTACGGGGTTTTGTTCATCATTTCCTTACCAACATGCCATGTGCAGATATTACATAAATGACGGGACACTATCAGATTGTGTAATGTTTAATTTCAGGGAGGCTAGAATTTTTATCTCCTCCTGATTTTTTTATTCTTTTATTGATGATTTACGGTGTGGGTATTCAGTGCGTATTTATTTCACCTCTGATATTGCAATTATTAGGGCTACGTTTTCGCACGTTCAGTACTGACAATAAAGAGACGATAATGTGTATATAGGAGTCTATCACGCTCTTTGCCCAGTCATAATGTCTTTATAGCTCAAAGATGCTATTAACTAAAAATCTGTTGGATTGTATAAAGTTATGTACATTGCGAAATATCAAGTTTTCAGAGGCTTTCTCAGAGACTATACTTGCTAAATTGTCAACGTTCTAACAAAATCATGATGTTTGCTCTAGTGAGACACTATATCTTAATTATGGAAAGTCAGTTCCTCCGTTGTGAACTATAAGTTAGATCCCGTAGCATTAATCTGAATATCTATCATAAATTTCCATCGTTGTTGTTGTTGTTGTTGTTGTTGTTGTTGTTGTTGTTGTTGTTGTTGTTTTCACATCTACAGAGAACGGGGCAGAGGTGTTCCTGAGAGTACCACGCTGTCCTGTCAGTGGACAGAAAAATACAACAACCAAAAAGAAGAAGAAAAAGAAGAAGAAGAAAAAAAAAAATAACATGACAATATGAAGAGGGAGGGGAGGCTATCGTCTCATGGTACCCGGAATTGTCAGTAACTTAATTGCAGATTCCCACCAGTGTCCCCCTCCCCATTTGTTTTATTTTTGTCAATTTACCAGAAAAACTTGAAAAAATATCGACTTGAGGTCCTTCGATATAACAGTTGCCAGTTATTATAGGAACTGTTTAAGTTCACTGCTTCTGCGGTTCTGAAAGATCTTGCTGATTTATTCTGAAACACTACGTCAACACAATGCATTATCAAGATAGGGGGGATAACTGCTGATAATATATCACATTGCAGTGAGTAGCATGAAGACAAGACACGACATGCGTTTTAGCAATCCTTTGTGAACATGAGAGAAAAAAAACTTAGCGATTCTTCTATGTTTCCACGAATCCACACAATGTTAGTGTACTTAATAGCAGATACTAGTAGTCTAAGTATGGTATATTATTTAAACTAGGGGCGAACTGGATAAGGATCTTTCATCGTTATATATTTCGAATGATTCATCCTCTAAGAGCGGAATAGATGTTAGGACAAGTAAGAGATGTAGGTAAGCCGTAATAAGTCGTATTGTATATATATATATATATATATATATATATATATATATATATATATACATATATATATATATATATATATATATATATATATAATGTAAATGAAATTTGATTGATGGTGGGAGTCGTTTTGTAATAAACTTGTTTAAAGAAATACGACGTTATTGTTTTCCGTTTCAATTTCTCGTGGGAAGAATCACTGATAAATACATAGGCATAATTATGTTAGACCTGGGGGCATTTCATGAAGTGTTTTGATCGGATATTTTTCTGAAAAGAACTGTCATAAGCTACTGAAATCCTTTTATTTGATTGGCTTATTAGCTTATACCAGCATTTTTCAAAAAGGAGAAACTATTATGTCGTCCACAGAAAGGAAGAGGAGGGACATGACCGGACTGTGACGTTTGCCTATTCTTCTGTAAGTGCAGGGGAACCAAGGTGAACCATTGGGGAAAACCCCAGAACTTATGTTTGCTTTTGGTTCCCGACTATGTAAACTGCGCGTCATTTACCAACGAACAGAGAAAGGTTATCAGCAGTGCCATGAAAAGCAATCTGTACAACTTAATACACAGTATCGTATTCTTGATCAAGTTTTACATTCCCATATATATATATATATATATATATATATATATATATAGATACAGATATTTACTTACTTAGATATTGTCTTTGAGTCCCTTACTTTATCAATGTTACTTTATGCAATATTGTTTGAAGGGCCATCCTAGAGTTTGGTTAACTTTTAGTTATTTAATCTAAACTTATTCGAATGATAGAAGATCATAAAATTTGGTTAAGACGATTAGCTGCGTTTCTTGCACATAATATGGGTATTTTTATTGATATCATAGCTAGATACTCAACAGAAGGTGCTAAGTAATTTGAATGTACACATTTAAGTTGTCATGTACATGTACATAGTGGAATTACTTTCTACGTTTTAGACGTGTCTAGAAACACCGCATGGGAGTATACCTAGTACGTGTACAAATTACATATCAACATATGTACATATATTGTATAGGCCTACACAAGTTATTTCTTCATTTCGTATATTATCGTTTTTGATTAGATAACAATAACAATAACAGTGATAATAATGATAATAATTATGAAAATAATAATAACGATCGTAATAACCATAATTCATCCATCATAGTCAGAATTCAAAGTTTCATTACTCTTTGTTTGTTTGTTTGTTTGCAAATTCAGTCGTTGTTTGTTTCCAAAAAGCACATAATGTTTACTTTATTTTCTTTTTCGACTTCTTTGTACGGAAGTACGGAAGCTTTAAAGTGCCATTCGACTTGGAGACTTGGCGAGATAATTTATCTTGTCAAGTCAACATAATAGCTCTATCGTGTCGACTTATCAACTTTATAAGTTGACATGGAGACAAAAATTATCATGTCAAGTCGATTTCTAAAAATTTAAATGTCGTCATGGCAACATAACATATCTTGCCAATTCACATCTAAAAAGTTACATGTCGTCATGGTGAGATAAGGTATCTTGCCAAGTCGACATCTAAAAAGTTACATGTCATCATGGTGTGATAATGTATCTTGCCAAGTCGACATCTAAAAAGTTACATAATAGCTCTATCATGTCGACTTATCAACTTTATAAGTTGACATGGAGACAAAAATTATCATGTCAAGTCGACATCTAAAAAGTTACATGTCGTCATGGTGAGATAAGGTATCTTGCCAAGTCAACATCGAAAAAAGTTACACGTCGTCATAGTGACAAAATGTATTCTACAAGTCGACATCTAAAAAGTTACATGTCATCATGGTGCATAAGGTATCTTGCCAAGTCGACATCTGAAAAAAGTTACATGTCGTCATGCCTACATAACGTATCTTGCCAAGTCGACATCTGAAAAGTTACATGTCATCATGGCGACATAAGTTATCTATCCAAGCTGATATCTAAAAAGTTACATGTCGTCATGATGACATAAGGTATCTTACCAAGTCGACATCTAAAAAGTTACATGTCGTCATGGTGACATAAGGTATCTTGCCAAGTTGACTTACAAAAAATTACATATCGTCATGGTGCATGGGTCATCAAGTCTTCATTGCATTCTCTGTACAATAGAATTTCCCATTTTCTAAATTTTCTTGAAAGCTACATTTTTTCTACCCTACACTCTAAGGAGTTGTTTGACAAAGAGTGACAACTGTTCTAAATATACTCAGAGTTTAAGATGTGAAAATACATACTCTGAAAAATGAGAAATTTTGTGTAAAATGTGAATGGAGAACTACTCCTAAAAATACTGTGATTTCATCAGCATTGCCATTTTGCATAACTGACAATGAAGTACTAGATAATCATTTATTAATGAGTGTAGTTTCATTATTCACTCACGGTTGGATCAATTATTTTTTTTTTAATTCATCGTCTTCCGTACAGTGTGTTCCTAAAAAGGAAAGGCAAGTTCAAAAGTCAACTGAACAATACATAGTTTTTTTTTTCTTGTAATTTGTATAATGGAATAAAAAGTAGCTCTCCAGCTTTAATTTAACACCTTGCTTGCGTCAACGTTGACATGAATTAGAGAGTTATGGTTTTTCGAAACTTGGAAAAAGTAGATGTTGTATCATTTTCCTTCAAAGAAACCTTACTCAATCTGTAACAAAACCCATGGCAATGTTGACGCACGCAAGGTGTCAAATTCAACTTAATGAGCTACTTTTTAATCCGGCACACAAATTACAAAAAAACAAACAAACAAACTATGCATTTGTGATATAATTTACCTTTGAGGTTTGGTTTCCCTTTTTTAGGAACACACTGTAGAAACCACGGACTGACTTGGGTGGAATTCCCCTTTTATCGAGGACTGCCACATAGGCATGAACTGGGAGATCATTATGCATTAATGCACCTCTTTCAGACACAAACTAAGGGTCTAAGGTAGCTAATTATACAAACTGCGAACAGACTGTATTTTCTGCTTGCAAAATGGGCAATCTCTTCCTTCATTCTCTTCAAGGAATGTGCTGCATGGAAGGCAGAGTGAAAGGTGTGCCCACATGGAATGAAAAAGCTGTCTTTCTTTCTATCACAGCATCCCACACAATCCTTGTGATTCTTGCTTGATCAGGACCTATAAAAAGGGTGAGAGAAGATGAGGAGGACGATGATCAAAATTAATACCATGGTATATATTCTACCAAAAAATGAAATCAAAACCATCAAATATAAGAAGTGAATGCGTGTGTGTGTATGTCCGTCCATGCGTCCGTGCGTCTGTCCGTGTGTGCTCAAATGTTAGAAAATGCTACTTCTCCGTCATTTCATGGCCGATTTTGAGTTTGATTGTTTTGTCTGATAGGGCTTGGTGAGGGCTTCCAAACTTCTACACGAAATAGTGAAATTCATTGATTATGCAAATTCATGCAAATTCATTCAGCTTGGAGAGATAACTTATGTCACCATGATGACATGTAACATTTAAGATGTCGACTTGGCAAGATACGTTATGTAGGCATGACGACATGTAACTTTTTCAGATGTCGACTTGGCAAAATACCTTATGCACCATGATGACATGTAACTTTTTAGATGTCGACTTGGCAAGATACATTATGTCACCATGATGACATGTAACTTTTTAGATGTCGACTTGGCAAGATACATTATCACACCATGACGACATGTAACTTTTTAGATGTCGACTTGGCAAGATACCTTATCTCACCATGACGACATGTAACTTTTTAGATGTGAATTGGCAAGGAAGCTTTAAAGTGCCATTCGACTTGGAGACTTGGCGAGATAAATTATCTTGTCAAGTCAACATAATAGCTCTATCATGTCGACTTATCAACTTTATAAGTTGACATGGAGACAAAAATTATCATGTCAAGTCGATTTCTAAAAATTTAAATGTCGTCATGGCAACATAACATATCTTGCCAATTTGACATCTAAAATGTTACATGTCATCATGGTGACATAATGTATCTTGCCAAGTCGACATCTAAAAAGTTACATGTCGTCATGGTGAGATAAGGTATCTTGCCAAGTCAACATCGAAAAAAGTTACATGTCGTCATGCCTTCATAACGTATCTTGCCAAGTTGACTTATAGAAAATTACATGTCGTCATGGCGACATAACTTATCTCGCCAAGTCGACTTAAATGATTGTTTTTATTTTGTCAACACCATGCGCGCACGTGGTCGAGATCTCATGAAGATGGTGACCTATTGCAATACTAACAAAGTCTATTAACTTGTCAGCCGGCTTGTCAGTCTAACAAGTTAGTCTCTTTACCAACTTAGTCTTAGTAACAGCTAAATCATGGATTCCGAAAAGGAGGCCGAGGACAGCATGATTCCCATACATATGGGCACACACTCTGCCTTCCATGCAGCACATTCCTTGAAGAGAATGAAGGAAGAGATTGCCCATTTTGCAAGCAGAAAATACAGTCTGTTCGCAGTTTGTATTATTAGCTACCTTAGACCCTTAGTTTGTGTCTGAAAGGGGTGCATTAATGTATAAAGATCTCCCAGTTCATGCCTATGTGGCAGTCCTCGATAAAAGGGGAATTCCACCCAAGTCAGTCCAGTGTTTCTACACTGTGTTCCTCAAAAAGGGAAACCAAACCTCAAAGGTAAATTATATCAAAAATGCATAGTTTTTTTTTTGTAATTTGTGTGCTGGATTAAAAAGTAGCTCATTAAGTTAAATTTGACACCTTGCTTGCGTCAACATTGCCATGGGTTTTGTTACAGATCGGGAGTAAGGTTTCTTTGAAGGAAAATGATACAACATCTACTTTTTCCACGTTTCAAAAAACCCTAACTCTCTAACTCATGTGAACGTTGACGCAAGCAAGGTGTCAAATTAAAGCTGGAGAGCTACTTTTTATTCCATTATACAAATTACAAGAAAAAAAAACTATGTATTGTTCAGTTGACTTTTGAACTTGCCTTTCCTTTTTAGGAACACACTGTATGGAAGACGATGAATTAAATGGCATTGCTGATATCTTCTGATGACATGTAACTTTTGATATGTCTACTTAGTAAGATATATGTCGTCATGACGACATGTAACTTTTTAGATGTCGACTTGGCAGATACCCTATGTCGCTATGACGACATGTAACTTTTTGGCAGTCGACTTGGCAAGACACCTTATGTCACCATGACGACATGTAATTTTTTGTAAGTCAACTTGGCAAGATACCTTATGTCACCATGATGACATGTAACTTTTTAGATGTCGACTTGGCAAGATACCTTATGTCACCATGACGACATGTAACTTTTTAGATATCAGCTTGGATAGATAACTTATGTCGCCAAGATGACATCTAACTTTTCAGATGTCGACTTGGCAAGATACGTTATGTAGGCATGACGACATGTAACTTTTTCAGATGTCGACTTGGCAAGATACCTTATGCACCATGATGACATGTAACTTTTTAGATGTCGACTTGGCAAGATACATTATGTCACCATGACGACATGTAACTTTTTTCGATGTTGACTTGGGAAGATACCTTATCTCACCATGACGACATGTAACTTTTTAGAAATCGACTTGACATGATAATTTTTGTCTCCATGTCATCTTACAAAGTTGATAAGTCGACATGATAGAGCTATTATGTTGACTTGACAAGATAAATTATCTCGCCAAGTCTCCAAGTCGAATGGCACTTTAAAGCTTCCGTACTTCTGTATTTTAGATATCAGCTTGGACAGATAACTTATGTCGCCATGATGACATGTAACTTTTCAGATGTCGACTTGGCAAGATACGTTATGTAGGCATGACGACATGTAACTTTTTCAGATGTCGACTTGGCAAGATACCTTATGCACCATGATGACATGTAACTTTTTAGATGTCGACTTGGCAAGATACATTATGTCACTATGACGACATGTAACTTTTTTCGATGTTGACTTGGCAAAATACCTTATCTCACCATGACGACATGTAACTTTTTAGATGTCGACTTGACATGATAATTTTTGTCTCTATGTCAACTTATAAAGTTGATAAGTCGACATGATAGAGCTATTATGTTGACTTGACAAGATAAATTATCTCGCCAAGTCTCCAAGTCGAATGGCACTTTAAAGCTTCCGTATCTTTGCTATAGTGACGACGAGTTGTTCGATTGTGCATGCGCATTCCAAAAGACCGATCTGACTTTATAGCAGCACATCGTTGTGCGCAGCAGACAATCCACCATCACTGTGGTCCCCGTCCCCATGCCTTATTACATAGCTTTAGATTTGCGGCGCGGACGTTTGAGACGACGAGTGTTCTCCTCTCCCTTTGCGTCGTGCTGAACAGTCTATTTAGATTACGCTGGGACGCAACGTATAAAAAAATAAATTAATGGCGCCCCCATAATTATGATCGGTGCATGAAGGAGCTCACTACGTCGTGAATGGAGCGGACGTAAAAATAACCCAGAACGCGGTGATAAACTCAGACGACGCAAGCTATAAATAGATCGATTTGACGCTCGCTTCTGCGCAGGCGCATAATTTTTTTTTTCTCTATCTCTCTCTGATTGTCTCCGTCTCGAAAATGTAAGGCTCCTTATTATGGTGTATGTAATGTTAGATACGTCTGGGTGGTGTTTCTTGTATTTCATATTACGCAAGACTATATTACCCCGTCTACATTAGCGAATTTGATTTGCAAATTTCACAATCATTATGGACACATTGGTTGATATTGCTCCAAAAATGGCTGAATAATTTGATCAAGAAAGATATTATCTGATATATTACGTGCTTTAAAGATGGCCCTTCCCTTTTGTCACGAGTGGAGTGACAGACGCTCTCCTCCACTGAGGTCAATTTGTATGGAATTTGTAGATAAGCACTTAAGCATGTAAATTGAGGCAAACTGTTTAACATGTTACTCTCTAAAAAAAAAAATCAAGTGAAAATTTTCACTCTTCACTTATTTTGGAGTGACCTCAGGGATCACTCGAAGATTTTGGAGTGATCCCTGACGTCAGTCTAAAACGAGTGAAAATGAACATTTTCACTCGAAATTCACTCCAATTTCACTCTAAATTCACTCTTTTTTTGTATTCACTCCTTTAACAGTGAAAATTTTCACTCGATTTTTTTTTTAGAGAGTAATAGAAGACATTCCAGACCGCTCGTGGTAGAGCCACGGTATTGCAATGTGTGGCAAGGAGCGGCAGTATGACATCAGGCCGTGAAGGGGACATCACGCTGTGGTGCTGTCTCCGTGACACGTTGTAAATGGCCACTCGGTAACGGTGACAGGGGCCGCCACCCCAGTCAGTATTACCTAGAGATACCAACAGATAGTGGTAAGTGCATTAATTGTGTAATTTTCACATTTTCAATTGGAATAATTCGTTTGTGGAAATGATATCTGAAGTGAGAGTGAATTGTGATAAACGCTCCAGTTAATATGTGATATAGAATATAATGGTTGTTATTAGATATATGGTTGCATGAGCCTGAATATATCTGTATAATGAGGTAATTTGAACGTCAGTCAGGATGTGAATGTAATATGAAATGTGCTTCAGTGCTCTGGCTTGAAGTAATGCGATTATTTTAATATTTGAAGGGTTTCCGGGTTTCCCGAAGGGTCAGGGACCCACTGGCACTCCAAGAGGCAGGTACATAAGGCGTCGTTGACTGTCGACCAGCTCCGAGGCAGTAAGGGAGCATAGACTGTCGACTGAACTTCATTCCTGGATGCTGAGGAGACATCGCGAAGACGTCCGTCGTGTCCGTCGGGAGAGCAACCTCGCGAACGGCAATCGCGACGAGTTGCTACGACAGACCACGCGACCGTCTTTACCAGCACTAGCGTAACGGGGCCCCGTCATCGACTTACACCGTCATCGTCACATACGTCTCCGACCTTCATCGTCACCGTAATCATCACGCAAAATACACCGTGCACCCGTCAACTTCCATGATCGAGGTGAAATAACTCCAATTTGATTCAAACGTTATTAATTCTTAAGAGCCAGGAAGCCACTGAGCAGGGAGAACTGCTGTAAAACCAGAAGTCACAGTTATAGACAATTAAAATATTTGAAACTGAATGCACATTGTTTCCTCCGTTTCGCTTGTATGCTTTACAGCCTGTCAACAGTTCTCAGAGGTTATGAAAATTTCTTTGTTTCATTTATTTCCATATAAAAGGATGGAAATCGGGCAAATTCTGTGACACCTTTTGCATTCCTTCCCAAATAGCACAGAACATGATAATAATACAATTCCACCAGAATGACAAGACTATTGTAAATCTATAACATTTCTGTGATATTTGAAGGTTGTTAGCCGTTAAAATTCAAATAATGCACCAAACGCTCACCGTAATGTATTCTGTGTACTCGGCACAGCTGCATACATTAATCCTCCTGTAATTATATAGAAATACAGAAAGACCACATGTTGCAACAATATTATAACCTACTACAAGTAAGGACATCGGGAGAACAAAGTCTCAGATTGTAAAGATTCAAGTTGGTGTGAAGATATAGATAATGGCGTAACAGTTTGGCATAAATACATGAAGTAGAAGGTGGGATAATCAGAAATTTAGCTTGGATGTAAACAATACACAAAAATTCTACCCCCAAACATAACCCTAACCCTAATCGTAATCCTCACCTTATACTAAACCTATAAACCCTAACCCTAACCCTAAGTCCTGGGAGAAAATAAGACCAGAGCAACTGTCGGAGGAGGAATATTGTTGTGTCACCATTATTATATTCGAATGCGTTTCTGCGCATTAGTTCCAAACAACATAAAAATGGCACTCCCTTCAGCTTTGCGTATGGTTTACTTGTCACCCCGAACGGATCCATATTGATTGCCATACCGCCCCCTCGGGTGACTTCAACTATTGATCAGATTCCACTGAAAGGCTGAAATGATAGCAGAAGAGTACTGTAGGCCTACATGTTAATAAGATGTGATAATAGCAGAAGAATACATGTTATTAAGATGTGATGATAATAGAAGAGTAAATGTTATATAAGGTGTAATACTTGCAGACGAGCTAATGTCATTTAAGTTAATAGTTGAAGAGTAGGCCCTACATGATATTAAATGTTGTAATACTAGCAGAAGAGCTCATGTTATTTAAGATGTACAATAGCAGAAGAGCACATGATTTTCAGGGTGTAATAACAGCAGAAGAGCACATATCAATCAAAGATGTAATTCGTGTATATAATAGCAGAAGAGCGGATGCTTTTTAACGGATGATGATAGCAAAAGAGTACATTGCTGTGTAAAATAAGCAGAAGAGCACATGCTATTTAAGGTTTAATAATAGTAGAAAATCACTATATCTAATGTGTACACATAGCAGAAGAGTACATTTAAGGTGTACTGATAGCAGAAGAACAGACATGGGCGCGAAGCTCAATATTTCAGAAATGTAGCAGTGTAATTCCATTACAATACCACTTGCTTAACAAGTTCACCTGTGTAGAATCTATGCGTGCCTTCTTTTGTTCTGCTCCTTGAGCCCTAACTCATGCATTCTTATGGTTAATCGGCTTTGTCATCATCCTTGTTCACTGCAATTTATTATAAATTGTGAAAACATTCTTATTCCTCGTCCCAATCACCATAAATTCTGAAACTATGTATTGAGTGTAATTGATTCATACAGTTGTTCAAATGTCAAAGTCCTAAAAATTATCCAGAAGTCTCCTTGATTGATATATCTTCAAGACACTTATTCAATGGAATAAGCATTATTATCGTATTGTGTCCCTTCTTTCTCCATCTAGGGCTCATTGGACGACTTTGCGTTGCGCCACCATGCCACAGCCACCACAGCGGCCATGAGAACCACACCGAGGGCACAGGAACAACCGACGATGAGAGCGATATTTGTAGGCTCCGACGTCGGAGGAAGCTCTGTAGTCTGGGTCTCTCCTTCGGAAGTCGTTTCGATGTTCAGTGGTTCAGTTTGTGTAGGTTGTTGTGGAGTGGGATTTCCAGTTTGATGGGTGGGTTGTTGTGGAGTGGTGTCTGGAATGTACCGGATGGAGACGGATGCGATGTTGGATTTATCTCCAACGTTATCCGCCTCGTCCCACGCTCTGATAGCGAAGTAGTAGACGATGTCCATCCTACGAGCCGGAAGCTTGATCGTGATCGACTCCGTACTTCCGGCGGTGGCAATCGACGACAGATTACCAATTACGGTTTGGTTCTCGGAGACGATTTGAGCCGTGGTGAAATTGTATTGGATCACGGAGAAGGTGGTTGTGTAGCGGAGTTCATACCTGCTTGCTGGAATATGGGAAAAAAAGGCGAGTTGTGTGATCTATAATATAAAACCCTATATGCATGCATTGTTCTGAAGAATCTTCAATGCTAATTCAAAAAGGTACTACACTTTGTACTGAGTCAAACTACAGTATGACGTAGCAAACTGAAATAAAATACTGACACTGCCATGACTGCCACACCTGATTTTTTGGTCTCAATGTAGCCTCTCCCATTAGTCCAAGTCAACGTTATTTGACATGCATTGTAATGTATTGATTGATACATCGGGGTCGAGAGGGGCACATTGGATGAAACGTCCTGTTTAAGGATGTAGGCACCTATTCAACCGGCAGCGTCTCGATCTCAGAATGTCCTGATAATGATAATAATAAGGTCTTATTTATCCAGGGTAACCTCTTCAGTGTTGCCACTGCTCTAACAGATGGCCCTGCTATTATCATTACCCTATTGTTGCCAGGTACCCATTTATACACCTGGGTCAAGAGGGACATTGTGGGTAAACCATCTAGTCAAAGGACGTAAGCATTGGGCGGGAATCGAACTAGGGTCCTCCGACTGGGAGTCGGGAATCGTATCCTATGCCACAGCGCCCCCGCTTTTGATCAAGACATGTGTCCAAAATCTGAAAGGGATAGTATAGTTCTGGTCGAGACATTTTTGTTGAGATAATGAGAAACCGCTTATGAAATGTGAAAGAGCAGTAATTCCACGAAGAATTCAATGTTTATATGATGAAAATTGGTTTTGAAATGGCCGAGACATCCAAAACAGAGCAATCCCACCTTTTATTAGGATCCCTTTGTTTTACTTTGTTTTCGGATGTCTCAGCCATTCCAAAACCGATTTTGATCAAATAAACTTTGAATTCCTCTTAAAACGGCATGCTCTGTACAATTTCATTAGTGGCTTCTTGGTATCTCGCAAAAAGTTAAAGCCCAATCCTCACCTCCACCAATACTATACCATCCCTTTAAACCACTTATCATACTGCCCCCCCCCCCCCATGATCCTCTTGAAGAGCAGCGCTAACACCGCTGAAAAGGCTACTTGGGAAATTTAAGACAATTTGACATACTGAAGATGGTGAATCTCCTTTTACCTGTCCCTTGATCGAGGTCGTCCCCTACAGCGGTCCAAGTTAAAGAAATGGTGCTGTTGGCGTGATAGGAGAAACACGTGTAGGTAAGATCATGGATTCTAGACGGCGCTATACTGTCAGGGGCGTTGGGCTGATAGTTCGCCACTTCGAACATGCCGCCAGATGCAGTGCGCATAAAGGACGGCACGGCTTCTTCTTCTTCCAATGTGACATTTCGTTTTGCTGGGAAGTACAAGGAGGGGAAAACGGGTTAATAGTTACGGCACATTTTGGTAAATTGCACATTTTGGTAAATTACCAAAATGTGCAGTAACCAAAATGTGCAGGACATTGACGGCACATTTTGGTAACTTTCTGCTCCTCCACAATCATCACAAAAACAAGTTGTAAGTGCAGTTGGTTTTTGTCCCCCCGAATGAGTTCGACAGCCTAAAGGCCGTGTCACACCTTTCCGGGCAAGCTACGCAGGCTGGTAGCGAGCAAGGTTTTCCCAGCACGCAGGAAAATTATCTCGCCCGTAGTTGCCCGGAGCTGCGCACGCAGGCAACTCCCACGCAGGTACTTCGCAGTCCTCGTATGCGGTCAGCGCGGCCAAGATAATGACATTCTGTCATTTCTGTTGGACTTCTGCCACTCCTTCAGATAAATTCCTGAGTTGTCAGCCCCCACGCGCCTGGCACGCAGGTCACACAGAATACCCGCAAGAAGAACACAAGTAGCACGCATTCAGTAATTAAGACACATATGCACAACTCGCGCAAATCCTTGTCCGCCCTCAGAAATTGTCCGGTATACTGGAAAGTCCTCACACGCAACAAGCCCGCGTAGCTTGCCCGGAAAGGTGTGACACGGCCTTAACATGGTTACGGGTAAAAAGGATTTGCGTGCGCACCTCCGGGCGACTACGGGTGAGATACGTGCTAGGTACTGTTACGTGCAGGTCATCTGCGGGGACCTTTGGGTAGTAAAATTGTTCTTCGCAAGTCGCACGCAAGGCTTGCCCGGAAAGATGTGACACAGCCTGTAAGGCCGTCTCACACCTTTCCGGGCACGCAGGAAAATTTTCTGCGGGCGGACAAGAATGTTTACGAGTTTCGCACTTGTGTCTTATTTGCTAGACTCGTGCTACATACCTTCAACTTGCGTGTATTCCGTTTGGCCTGCGCGAGAACTTTGAAACCGATCCGGTTTTTTTTTTTTTTTGTTAGGAGCGACTTACGGGTAATGCGAAGTACCTGCGTTGGAGTTGTCTGCAAGGTGCTGCCGGTAAGGGTTTCCTGCTGGTGCTCTGCGTGTACCCCCGCAACTCACTCGGAACATATTTTGAACATGCTCAAGGCCTTGTCATACCGTATCTGGGGAAGTTTGACTTCAGTGCGGGGAAGCAAATTTGCTACCCGGAGCTCTCCGCAGTTGGTCTGCACCTGACAGTACCTAGCGCGTATCTCGCCTGTATTTGCCCGGAGGTGCGCACGCAAGTCCGATTTACCCGCAGCTAAGTTTACAGCATGACCAAAACTTTTTCCGGGTGAGTCATGGGAATTGCCCGCAGAGGTACACGCAGAACGCCAGTAGGAGGCCCTTAGCGGCAGCACCTCGCAGGCAACTTCCACGCATGTATTTCGCAGTCCCCGTATGCGGCCAAGTTAATGACATTCTGTGGTACTTCTGCCATTCCTTCAGAGGAATTCCTTCATTGAGTTGTCAGCCCCACGCACCTGGCACAGAGATCACACAACATACCCTCACGAAAAGTAATCGCAATCGCTTACTCGAGCCTTCAGCTCGGGTGAGCTAAATAAGTGTCTTGCCTGTCTTTACTGCTGCAACAGGACCATATCACCTTAACTCCTTGACCGTATTAATCTCAAGCCCACCCATGGGTTCTTAGTTCAGTCACCAAAATGTGCAGATTGTCCAAAATGTGCAGGCAAATCCACTTTTAACTGCATATTTTGGTAACAGTTGATCCCGTCAGGTATAGGTGCACTATCGGCACATTTTGGTAACTTGCACATTTTGGTAATTTACCAAAATGTGCCGTAACACGGGTCGATACGTCAAGTGCATGAATCAAATATGTCATGAACTGAGAGGTTCCAGTTGAAACTATGGATTCTGAGGTGACTGGGATTGTACTATTTTCTGAGGGGTGCAGCTCCCGAGAGAAAAT
Organism: Diadema antillarum; assembly: GCF_040938485.1. Classification (NCBI taxonomy): domain Eukaryota; kingdom Metazoa; phylum Echinodermata; class Echinoidea; order Diadematoida; family Diadematidae; genus Diadema; species Diadema antillarum. Next base: position 62,148 of record NW_027272898.1, on the reverse strand, counting down.
AAGTGCAATGCCAGTCACCGAAGAATCCATCATTTCAGCTGGTATCTCGAAAAGAGTGCATGGCATATTTGATTTATATCCTTCATCATGAAATTCTCGTACTAGATTACGGAGTTACGAAGTGGTGCGGGGTACACAGGCCGACGGCATGACCACATACGACATTGCTGAGATAGTAGACTCAATTAGATTCGAACCCTATTAGCCATTTGGATTGCGAGGCTGACTCGCTATCGACTGAGTCATATTACCGCCATACCGTCATAACACAACAAGAACAACATCCACTGGTATATGACAGTTTGAGACAAGATTAATTTATGAGGTCTGACGCGTGAGTGGCGCTCTTTTTGTTTTTGTTTAGCTTTGTTGTTGTTTTTGGTATTTTTAAACTAATATATTCATGTAAGTGAGGGACCGTATAAGGACGAAAATTGAGCACGAAATGTAAGATAATAGGAGAAGGAAGAGCAGAATCACGACCGAAAGGGAGACATACAATGAAGGGGATATCATCTTATTTGTTCAGTTTATTTGATGTCCGCCGTAAAATGAATCAGTTACACTGCTTCACAATAACAATTCTGGTACTGGCTTTTCTTTTTCTTTTTTCCACAAGCAAATCAGAAGCAGCATAACAATATGGTCACATACGGCGTACGGGCATTATAATGCTACGGTGATCTCTAACACTGCGAATTCTATAATGATGAATGATAATTGTAAAATTATACCCATACGACGTGACGTAGACTAACCTATCCCAATAGTGTTTCCAGTTTCTGTTAATTCGTATCCGACTACATTGACTTTCACGTTGTATCTTCCGTTGGAGGTAAACTGTAGGAAGTACGCAGAGAACACTCCATCCGCCCTCATTAAATCCGATCCTATGAACAAAAACACAAAAGAACGAATGGATGAACTGGAATGCTAACAGAGGGACTGTCTTCAGTTTTAAGATCTTGCACGTCATCAGCAATAATTGGTGACATAGTCGTCTTGTGCAGAAGTTGATGTTTCTGTAAAAAAAAAAAACTCAGGGCATAAAAAAGAACAAAGATTGCATAAATCAAATAAAGCGAAAACCCTGAAACTCACGTGTAATAACCACTGATAGGGCAACCCTGGGTAAAGAATGCTGAATATTTTAAATAAATTAATGAAGTGTAGAACGTGTCTTTTTTATTACAGTATAAATACCACTGTAAAATAAAGGGGTATCATTTGTAATTCAACATAAAAACTTTGAATAAATGTGTAAACCAACTCGTAACCTCACAGCATATTATTGTTGTCACATCGTATCTATGATGATGATTGTTTTGTTCTTTCTCTGAGATAACATCAGTAATCGTCTAAAGATATGGCATCTCAATGTGAACAGATTATCATGAGTATTGAGCCTTCCTATCAAACCTGAACCGTTGTCGAGCAATGAGATAGTTGTCTTCGTTCCTTGCTCATCAGTGATGATCGCTTCAACGTCAGCATCGCAAACGGATTCGTAACCCTGCTGAACCTGGGCATAGATTGCCAGCGCTGGCGTAGTAGAAAAATTGACAGCCTATGGCAAGAAATAGACAGGATAACAGAAAACAAATAAAAAACAAAGTAAAACAAACAACACTTTGTGACAAAGGACTTGACAGCAGTGTGCGTTATCCATGCTGTATAATCTTAACACAGTCTTTGATGATATGACACGCATTGCGTTTAGTTAAATTAGCTCTAGCGTAGGTATCTGGCATTAGAACAAAGCGTTTTGAGCAAGACTGGCATGCAAGTATAATTATTTAGTTTATCCAACCAGAGCTCATCCATGGTTCTTTATAGAACATTTCAAGTAAAATAGTACAATTGTACTCAAGAAACCTCAGCGATGCACTCTGTACTTTAGTACGCTAAGAATTACAAGTGTAGACGCAGCTATAAAGGTACGTGTCAATAGTCCTACTAAATTTTGGTTGGAATTGTTTGATTTTATTTTCCTCTTTTGTTTACATAAGTTTGTTCACAGGCCCGTAGCCAGGGGGGGGGGGGGGGGGGGGTGCGTCGGGTGCGTACGCACCCCCCCCCCCCCAAAAAAAAAAATTCTGAAAGGTCCACTTTTTCATGATAACGGTTTTTAGCAATTCTCAAGATAACAATCCAAATAAATATAAAGACACATTATATGCTACGTAAATGTGGAAGAGTACGTTTAACAATGTTAAAAATAATTGTACGAAACCCTTTTGTTGTATGAACCATCGGATCGTCCCCATGCACACAAACACAAATGTTATGTATCAATTTGTGCGAGCTATTATTATATTGGCACTGCATGCCATGGCCCTTGGCGCGTGTGACCGGTGTTTTTTTGTCCACTGGCCGCCCGAGTACGTGCGATTCGTGGATGACATTGAGGTTGACACTTGCATTTTTTCACAGGAACAGAGGTAAGTGGATGAAAATCTAATAGCCTCAAGTTTACATATATGATAAAAATTAATAAATTTCCTCGACATTACTATAATCGAAAACCTGAGACATTTTATATCTACGTCTCACAAAGATATAGTACATGTATATATAAGTACATGTTGGCATGATAATGCCTGGGGATAGATTATTATGTCAACTATTTTCCATTATGAATGCATGCTCCAATCAAATTGTGAAAAGGTGGTCATGAATTAGCATTTCTTACGAACGATCAGGAGAGACAAAACAAAATGAAAGGCCTGTCTTACTCCAGTTCTCTTGTAACACTCATTGGGCCATTATGCATGCCTAACGAATTATAATAGCTGCTTTTTCTAACCCTTTTGCTAGTACCAACATTCGAGAAAAGATCATCTATCAAGTAACTGTACGATCTCCGTGCATAATCTAATGCTTTTAAACACACTTGCCTACTCGCCTTCAGCTGGCATTTGCTTACGGTTCCAACAAAAGAATTCACCCGACCGTCACGCCTGTGCGAAAATGAACAAAGGCGCATTTCATGTGCGCGAAGGGAGCGATTTCTGGTGTTGCATGCTGTTGAGTGTAGTGGAAGGGCGGGTTAGTTATACCACTTTTTACTCAAGGTCACCATGGGCCCAGGGGTTAGTCTGTTCTATTGGTTCTCATTTTAAAGTGAGCCAAAACCTAAGAACATTCTCACTTATAATTTCCAAAGAGTATTATGCAGGCACGCAAACTCATTTTAGTTGTATTTCATTTAAATGTAATGGGTAAGAGGGTATGAGAGAGAATGGAAAGTGCTGAGCTATGAAGTAAAATGGTAAAGTAAAAAGTTTGTCAGATAGTACTACAAAAGCCTGAATATTGCAAGAGCTCCGGAGTAAAAACAGTCAGTGAAAAACCCTATGTATGATAGCATTCTGAGAGCGTTAGACTGCACTGTGACGCATCGTTATTTAATTTACATTCTTTATTGATATATTTTCATAAATATCTCAGGTAATGAGTCGGATTGGATTACAATTCTCACTTACAGCTTTGTAGAAGTCTGAGTCAACAGTATCACACAGTCCTTCAAGACGTATTATAGTACAAACGATTTCTTGAGCCTGCACCGTTTCAGGCTCTGTTCTGGATACGGCGGTAGAAACTCATTCTTTTTTGTTGTTTATTTTATCATTATTTACTAATCTCTTTTCTAACTTACAGGTAGCGGATTTCTTTGCAGGCCAAATTCGGAAATGTAGTGTTGATTATTACTTATACATTTTCTCATGATGTGACAGTTCTATTGGTTCTCATTTTAAAGTGAGCCAAAACCTAAGAACATTCTCACTTATAATTTCCAAAGAGTATTATGCAGGCACGCAAACTCATTTTAGTTGTATTTCATTTAAATGTAATGGGTAAGAGGGTATGAGAGAGAATGGAAAGTGCTGAGCTATGAAGTAAAATGGTAAAGTAAAAAGTTTGTCAGATAGTACTACAAAAGCCTGAATATTGCAAGAGCTCCGGAGTAAAAACAGTCAGTGAAAAACCCTATGTATGATAGCATTCTGAGAGCGTTAGACTGCACTGTGACGCATCGTTATTTAATTTACATTCTTTATTGATATATTTTCATAAATATCTCAGGTAATGAGTCGGATTGGATTACAATTCTCACTTACAGCTTTGTAGAAGTCTGAGTCAACAGTATCACACAGTCCTTCAAGACGTATTATAGTACAAACGATTTCTTGAGCCTGCACCGTTTCAGGCTCTGTTCTGGATACGGCGGTAGAAACTCATTCTTTTTTGTTGTTTATTTTATCATTATTTACTAATCTCTTTTCTAACTTACAGGTAGCGGATTTCTTTGCAGGCCAAATTCGGAAATGTAGTGTTGATTATTACTTATACATTTTCTCATGTTGTGACAGTTCTATTGGTTCTCATTTTAAAGTGAGCCAAAATCTAAGAACATTTTCACTTATAATTTCCAAAGAGTATTATGCAGGCACGCAAATTCATTTTAGTTGTATTTCATTTAAATGTAATGGGTAAGAGGGTATGAGAGAGAATGGAAAGTGCTGAGCTATGAAGTAAAATGGTAAAGTAAAAAGTTTGTCAGATAGTATTACAAAAGAAACTCATTCTTTTTTGTTTGTTTATTTTATCATTATTTACTTATCTCTCTTCTAACTTAAAGGTAGTGGATCTCTTTGCAGCCCAAATTCGAAAATGCCTAGAGACAGCTAGTAACCAAATATGCTACTATAATTTAATAAATAAGAAATAACCATTCCAGTATGTATCTTAGTGTGCACAGTAAGACAGATCAAATCAAATAGGAAAACATCTGAGCACTAAGCCTGAGGTCTGAATTTGCACTCAACTTCTTCCAATGGCTAACGGATGTTTAATTTTTGAATTTCACTGACCTCCAAATTTCACAAAGAAAACCTTCTTAGGATGATGGTTAATATGACATTTGACTGATATTGGAGGTGTTTGCGAATCGGATCTACTACCTTTAATATTATTATTAAATCTAAAATGATTATTTGAAAGTTCGGAAATGCTGGAAATATCCTACCACAAGGAGGCAAAATATAAATGGTTCACATTTACAATTCATTTTGTTTTAAAAATTTTCTTATTTATTTTCGTTTTTGACAAACTCGCATACCAACGGCTGACATACTGTATAGTAAAGTGAATGTTTCATCTTCCAAACAGCATCCAATGGGATGGAAAACTCCAACTGAAAGGTGGACACCGTGACCATACTCGCTAAAGAAAACGCGTAATAGGGGTCGTTTTTTCTCACGGATTAGATGGAAAGTGTGATGTACGAGCGTATAAAATCAAAGGGTATCAAAAAGGCCGAAATTTGGGAAAATGGTATATTGTTCAATCATGATGAAGTACTTCTTTAGGGTGCAGGAAACATTTAAGGAATACTTGTTTTTAAGGCCCGAAAAAATCATATGATCATTACTCGTTTAGGGGCCATTTTGAAAGTCCATGTATGAGCATGGTGTCCACCTTTTAATTGTCGCTGCCCCTCCCGGGACAGTATCAAAGGACCGTTTTGTTAATTAACGCAATCCCCCCTTCCTTTAAAAATCCTGGCTTCAGGCCTGCTAACGCGGGTATACAATAGAAAAAATAAAAGTTAAAACAACACCAGGAAAATCACTATTCTCAATTTTGCGGCGCGCTACGCGCGCAGAGTCTCGAACACAATTAAACTTTGCAACTTCCTGGCAAAATGAGTTTTTACTATTTCCTAGATGAAATACCGTAACGCGATTGCATGCAACAGACAAAAATACAAATTTCCTCGAGACTTTAAAACGTCATTAAAACAGTCCAAATTCACAATTTGCGGCGCGCTTGGCGCGCAAATTCTTATACAACTTTTGTAGTTCGGTCGTCCAAAGAATATATATATATATATATTATAATTGTGTGTGTGTGTGTGTGTGTGTGTGTGTGTCATCATTGGTATTGGTACCGAAGGTCCGTTTTTTTAGTGACCGCACCCCCCCCCCCCCCCCCTTGAAAAATCCTGGCTACGGGCCTGGTTCACGGCCACTTTATTCACAGTACCCAAGTCAGTCATATATCTAGAAACGAAAGGGAACAATCCAGTGAAGATTTTGAACAACTGAAGAAACAGATGCTCCAAAGAAACCGCCCACAGCTGGTAAATCCGTAGCCTCCACAAGTTTGAAAACAAATAGATTTTAATGATTTGTTGATTTTTCTTTTCATTGCCTACTGGAGTGAATGCGATTATCTATTAGGTGAAGTTACATTTTAGACGACTGTCCATTTCTTATTTATTACGTGTATTAAGTGACTGAAGAGAAAACTAAAACATTTTCTTTCACTCAGTTTCTCACCGTAGATCCAAGTATGACTGTCACGGTAACAGGTGAATATTCGCTTGACGCTGGTTTAGACGTCACCGCAACACTTGCGTACGCCGGGTTGGACGGTTGAGTGTTTATGATTGTCACATTCCACGGACCCGGCTAGAAGGAAGCATACAAAAATGCGTCTTTCAATTAAGGGGAACAAAACCAACAAATTATTCATTGATTTATATCGTATTTGTTGTAATAGCAACTTTGATTTTTTTTATAGATATGACAACTAAGTCAAAATGTCAGCAGCCACTCACTAATCTGTCTTTAAAACGCACTCTCAAAAAACCATTATTGATGGTATAACATTAACCTTTTGTTATCAATGTAAGGAAGGTGAACAAAAAGTCCGTCAATGCTATTCTGAAGTTATATTCTGGTGCTGTACTTATACCGACCTTATACCGCACTTAGTGTCAAGGTAATGTAGGCCTACCACAGCGGATGGCAATGTGATTGAAATGATCTGGTTCGTGGTGCCGGCGTGATATCTCCGATCATTGTGGTCAATCCGCGTACCCTCCCATCCGGTCACCACTGCCGTTACTGGGTTACTCCGCGTCCACGTAACCGTGAATACCGTGTCGTTCCCCAGGGCGGTGTCGATGACAAGGGGAACAATCTCCTGGTCGATGTTCTGCTGGATTTGGACGTCGGAGCTGTAAATCTATTTTGACATAAACAGAAATCTGTGATTTTCCAGAATGAACTTTTTTTTTCCTACGGCGATGATTGTACAGTGAACGTTTTTCACAAAGAGTATAGAAGCACAAGTGCGCTTCTATACTTTTTGGTTTTTCATACATCGTGCAAGCGTTAGAGGGCTCACTTCAACGCTCGGCGTTCGAGACACGGTTGGAGCTGATGCGCAAATCATGGTGGGGGCCTTTTGTACTGGCTTTACATAAATTTTTGACAAGCATCTTCTTGATGTTGGTTTAACACTACGCACATTGAACTCTATGCACAACATTAAACAAGGCTCTACCAACGATATTTCATACAAAGGTCTTACTGACCACTCTGCAACCGGCCGCGTCTTCAAAAATTGAGTTTACTTGATGTGATTGACATGTTGCATCTCATTATGTGAAACATAACACTGCAAAGGCACACAAAAACCCAACAAAAAGAAAACAAGAGACCCAGGGATCTGGCGTTCACATGAGTATCGCAAAGTTCACGTTCCATGCATTCTTGCAGTGACTATTACCTGTAGGAACATCGCAAATGGGGGGGGGGGGGGTTGAGGGTCTCCAGGGGACATTTGGTACATTGTATGTGATATCACACTAGCAAATATACTTGCCAAGTATATGTAAAACATTTTACCATGCATTTTCAAAAAAGAAGATGAAAATGTAAAAACTGTGATACATTCAATTCAATTCAATTCAATTCATGCTTTATTTCATTTTCTTTTTTCGAAAAGAACATAAACATTTCACTTTCTTTGGTAACAGAGAATAAGGTTGCATAGTCAAAACAAAGTAAATTGTGAAAAATATAATCGAGGAACCTTAGGATAAGAAATACGTTGTAATGAAAATTGACTGAAGTGATAAAGACGATATAATACGTAAAACATCGAAAAATGGAGGGACCCACTAAGAAGACAATGCTTGTAGAATGTGGGCCCCTCAAGTACAGAATGTCAATAGAAATTGAACTGATGCAAAAAGGGGAAGAAAGACTGGGAATAAAGTCAGAAAAAAAGTCTGGAAGCCCACTAAGAAGATAGAGTATCAAAGAGACACACATACTCAGGCGAATGAACATAAAACGAGACTGGGACGACGAAACTAATAAAGGGGGACTCATAGACAAGACAGAACGAGACAAGACTAACATAACAGGAAGACAATACAAGGGACAGAAAGGCAAAACAGATCCAGTGATCCTCGACAGAATTCATTTGAAAAAAATGATGGGATGCGTGAAAAGGATACGGAAATATAGAAAAGTATAGAGAAATAGATGCAGAAATAATATAAATGAAATCAAATCTACTCTGTAAGTGTCTCAGGACAAGAGGGACGAAAAAATACGTGATAGTATATTATTTGTAATCCAAGTTCTTCGAAAAGGAATCTAAAATAAGCCAACAGTCTAATTCAATTCTGTGGGATCATAAAATTGCAATAAACAAAAATTTAATCTTCTTTTAAATGAATATATAGAGGGGGCATTTCTAATATCATTATTCAGGGAATTCCAGTAAGTTGGGCCAGTGTAAATAAGTGTGTTCTTAGCAAACATCGTTCGTAAAAGAGGTAAATGAATTTAATTTTTGATAGCTTATTGGAGGAAAATAACAAATTTATATACATACAGCGGCAGCAATGGGCTAAAACTAAACATGGCGGGGTGGTGCAAGGAGATTTGAATGAATTGGCAACTAACATGGATGTATACGTATAACAGGAAATGCGTTAATTTGTAGAAATTGTAAAAAAAAAATTGAAAGTTTGTTTTTAAGTTGCTGGATTTCTAAATGGTTTAATATTTGTTGTTTGTAGTAGATTAAATGGGAACAAGCCCCACCACGGAACACCCCCTCCCCCCCCCCCCCCACACACACATGCTGGCCACAATCCTCACACTGACAACACACACGCTCACATTCAGCTGCAACAGAGTATGTAAGTTCCGCTTTTAATTGTATTCGGTAATGTTATATTTGTTGTTATTTAGTATCTGTTAAAAATATTTTGTATCATATTATTGTATATAGACAGGATCCTGAAGTTATCGTTAGATTTACGTATATACATTTTTTAAATTTGTATTATTAAGGTTATGTGCCCATATGTATTTATTTGAGTAAGTTTGACAGTTTGATTTTGCACCGTGGTTAATTATGGCTGATTATTGTTATTGGTGTTGTATATTACCTGTCATTGTAGATTTCTGACGAAGGGCGAATCCCTAAAGCTTAATAAAGGGGTAGCAACACGTACAGCTACGTCCCCGGTGCAAGATTTGTTGCCAATATATCTATATCCATCTATTTATATACAGTGTATGACACTTGTTGTCCGCGTGTTGGTTGCAGTACAGAAAAGATAACGAAGTAGGGTGGTAATGCATTTTAGTCCAACAGTGCTATTTATTCAGACCAAATTTTCGACAAATACATTCGTCTTCCTCAGGGTCGACAATGAGGAAGACGAATGTATTCGTCGAAAATTTGGTCTGAATGAATAGCACTGTTGTACTAAGATGCATTATCACCCTACTTCGTCATCTTTTATATACATATAGATATATTACATACCTGATATATATATATATATATATATATATATATATATATATATATATTATAGATTCTAGTATTTGGAGGTTCCTGGGGTCCCCTGGGATCCCAAGGGGATGGGGACATGGCGCTCATGACGACCATGCGTTGTCAAAAAGAAGATGAACATGTGAAAATTGGGCCCCAATTTGGGTCCTCCCTCAACCCCTCGATCTGCCATGAACAAACCTGAAACTACAGTCACTTATCTACTTGCCCAAAGAATTAACTTAGCTTGTATCACTTAAGGCTCGACAGAAGAAGATTGTTACAGATTCCTTAACTTAAGGGCCTTTGGGCCTCCCTGGGGAGGCGGGAAGGTGGGGGTGATGGCCATTTGAACAAATTGAGACCCTATCCCCCTATTGATGCTACCTGCCAGGTTTGGTGAAAATCTTTTATGGAGCTTTCAAGAAGAGGCTGAAAATACAAAAAGTTTACCCACTTCGGACGGACGTCGCACGACGCACAACGAACGACGCACTCCGGACGATGAATAATCGCAATAGCTCACTAACGTCTTGAGCCTTTGGCTCAGGTGGGGTAAAAAAGAAGAAGAAAAAAAGTAACATTCCAGGCATTCAAGCAAAGGGACTTGATACGACAGAAGGTCGTATACCTACCTGTACGGGAGTGGTTTGCCCAGCAACACTACTTGGGCGGCTGGTGATGGTGCTCTGAAAGGCCTGAATAAGACAGTTCCCGTTGTCAGTATCGATACAGTGATATGATTCTCCGAGCGTTATATCAGCTAGCATCCTCATATCCGTATCTGCAGAGCTACTGATCGTGATGCTATCGATGATAACTCCAGATGATTCGATTAACTGTCGGTTGTCTTCCACGTAGTTGCTGTTATCTTCCCCGTCGCCAAGAATCAGAATATAGCCGCCAGGAGAATATTCACCTAGTACCTTGTTCAGGTTATAAGAGAATCTAAGCATTAATGAACATGCTTGCATCGATTTGGCATTTGATTACTTGAATATAAGAACGGCCTAAGTCCAAATTTAGCTATCATCTTCGGGGACCCCTTGCTAAGTAATTGCAAACACAAATGATCATTTCAATGACTGGTTTACATTTCAACTTACAGACTTATGTACATAACATTGCTATAACTGAAAAATACAAAACAAGCTACTTCGTATACGTTTTCGAAAATTTTCTCTAATGGACTCTCTTATATTGAGAAATTCATTCGTTAACAGTAAGTTTGCTAATTATTAAGATTCCCCAGGAAGTTTTGCAGATAGAATCATAATAATTCTTCCCGACGAAGGGGGGGGGGGGGGAGGGAACCAGTGACCCTTGATCCAATCATGAGCACTATAGCCATGACCCCCCCCCCCCCTTCCCCCGGCAGCTCCTTCACACCAAACAATACAAAATTGTTCCGCAGCCCCTGGTTCCAACCGAGTACTGGGATGGGTACCCATCACAATTCCCATCAAATTCGTGTCTGTATAGGTCTCATCATGCGCATCTGGATTGTAGGAGTCATCATTATTTTTTCGTTTTCAATCAGTTTTGTTTTATCTGGTGGAAATTTAACGGGCGGTAAGGACATTCCAGACAGCAAGAATTGAATTGAAAACATAAAGTATAATATCTAAAAAAGGAATCAATCATTAGTTTCTCATTCTGGGATGTATTAAGAAGTGCTCTGATTTGTATTTCATTCGAATGACAGAAAGTTTTGAGTAGATTATTATCATTATACAATGCAGGGTGCTACAGTCATAAGCACTTGCCCGATTGCCCGGGGCAAGTGAAAATCAAATTCGGGCAAGTGTTTTTGAACAATGACAACAAATGCTTGCCCGAATTGGGCAAGCAAATAGTTTTGAAGCCACCTCTTTTTCACTAATATTCCCCCAGCAAACCCACAAAGTCAACCATACAAATCCCAAAGACAATGGCTGTTTAGTGATTCAGCACATTTTATATTTCATTTCAGCAACTTTCCAACACTTATTTGAAGAAGCCCCAATGCAATGCAACAGTAACACTTGATCGGACCAAATTTGTACTCCATTGTGAGCGTGCAAATCACTGTGGGCGGTTTATTCAAATGATTATGCTTTATTGAGCCCTTGACTAACACATGATTTTCTATATTATTTCCTTACATGTTAGACTTTCTTTTTGGGCAAGTAAAATTAATATTCGAGCAAGTGTTTTGCAGCAAATTTGAAAATCTGCTTGCCCGACCGGGCAAGTGGCAAAACAAAGTTATATAGTACCCTGCAATGTATTATTTAGTTGATCTCCACAATGGGACCGCCACGCTGTTACTGGAAACAAAGGGACATACTCCTCTGTACCTTCTGCTTTTTTCTCAGCTATTCGACATAATATTGAAATAAAGTTTGAAAGAGACATCAAAGAGATATTCAACCATATATCCGTAATGACTTTGGCTGCAGAGGTAATTATTGTTGGTTAATACCTCAATGCTTTTTTGTATTCCATTGCTGATCGATGTACCGCCCCCACTGGTCGGGGGCAGTGAATTCACCAGGCTTTCACGCGTTTGGTCGTCGAGGATTGGTGTGAGCTGAGCGCCCACAGTAGCGCTGCTGTCGAAGTACACGATGCCCAGTCGACTCTTAAGCGGAATGACATTTCGAATGTATTCAGTAGACGCTGAAATCACTTTGATGAAACGTTCGTTTCCCTACCGCAGATGAAAAGAATACAGCAGAAAGAATTCAGGAGAATACATGACCAAAGGATATAGACCGATTCAAGCGACTGTTCATGGAAGTGCGCCCTCTTAAGGCGACGCCATAACTGGGGGCCAACCAGGCCGGGTCGGCAAGCGCCGTGCGTGCGTGGCAAGGGTGCCAGCGGCAGCCAGTGCTTTTACCACCCGGCGCCAGCCGGCCAGTTGCTAGTTATCTCTGGCGCTGGCAGCAATCGACGCATTTGGCTTTGTGACAACTAGAGTCTACTTTTTTTCGCCAGCTAATTAAAAAATAAAAAATAAAATCAAACAACCTATACCGACTACGAGCGAATGGGTAGATGGCATATACGGCTGTAGCCAAAACTTGAAATTTAAGGTAAATATCGGTACGATTCGTGAGTGTTTGTAGACTTTATTTCTTTTGGCTTTGCGATGACTTGGGTACTCGCGTGTAAGCCCCATATAGATCTATTCACATTTGTGTAAGAGGATAAAAACACCTCTGACCTGGGGAGAACTATGGCTAGGCGCAGGCAGACGTCTTGCTAGTAAGCCTAGCCTGTTGAGAAGTTAACTGATATAATTAAATACAAATAATGAATCAGAATCTTGAGCTAGATATGGCGCTATAAATAGCCATATCACTAACGTTAGTTAATTTAAACCTTTTTGGGCTTTAGCTTTGCCTTTTCTCGGGCCAGCGGGGTAGAATCTGTCTAACGTTTTTTTTAGATCTTGTCTAGAATTCTAGGCAACAGTCCAGACTAGATCCAGACCCGTCTAGACCTATTGACTTCTAGAACCCTAGCTGTATAGCTACATCCTATATCATTTTCGGTTGTCACTAACTTCCGGCAAGCCTAACTAAGGTGTAAACCAAACGGAAGGCAATTCTAGGCGTAATCGTTTCTAAGCCGTATAAACTTAAAAAGTTGATTTACGTCGCCTGATGTCAACAACCAAAATTTCTACTGTTTAGGTCTAAGTATAACCTTCCATTTATTGATGTACTCGCGCTAGCCTAAAATTTTATTCTATAAAAGTGATTTTCAAATCAAACTGTCTTAATATGATTATAAAACGGATGTTTGCCACCATTCATGGCAGTTTAATATTTAGGCCAAAAAAAAAAAAAAAAAAAGAGGTTGTATTGGCGTAACATGAGATTTTCAAATAGGGTCGGTCGGGCGGATTTTTTTTTTTTTTTTTTTGCTACCCTGCATTTTACGTGTATAACTCGTGCTCAGTAAACAGTTACAACTGCTTTACCGTATGTGCTGTGTTCATCTATTCTACAAATCATTTATGAGGCCGATATTACTCGAATTATACCCCTTCACAGAATTTAAAGATGTTGAAATCCCTATCCTGAATGTTTTCACTTCATATTTTACAATTTTGACTTAGATAAGATAGATGCAAATTGACCCATATGTACGATCTTTTCATCGCACACGGCGATCTCTATTACAGTCCCACATATACAGATTCGTGTAACACAAGAAACCTATGGCAAAACTGTGCACAATATATTGCAGTCTGAATGCTAAGTATACACTGTGTAAATCTTGATAGAGTACGCGTCCGTGTTGGAAACAGATGACGTACTGATCAAGCGAGGCTATGCGAGGCGCTAGCGAGATCTCTCCCTCGTACATCCGATGTCCCCAGAGCCGTTTCCACTTCCGGGTTTTTTTGCGATCGTGATCGCAGTCAAGAAGATACTTGATATCGATAGCAAATTAAATAACAGAAAAACATAGGGTCGGCGGAATTTGTAGGGTCGGGCGGGTTACGCCAATACAACAATTTTTTTTTTTTTGGCCTTATAAGTATCACTTTATGAAAAATTAATTCAGATTCAGAGTTTCAGGCCAAAATTTAATACAGCTGTATGGTCAATTCAATGCTGAACACTTAGTGAAGAAGTAAAGACAATATAAGAATTTAACACATCTTGAAACATTTATTTAGCTGTAGTGTAGGCTTCAAAATGTTTGTCATAATAATGTAGTATAGGGCCTAGCCAGGAAGTGTATTCTAACTTTGGTAAGTACTGCACCAAGCATTTAAAAAAAAAAAATCAGTGAATTATCAAAATCTTTGATCTGAACTTGTCTTCTAAAATGAACAACTTTATTTTACGAATATGCGTGAAAGCCTAATTAAATAGAGAGTCTAGTAGGCATAGGCCAAAGTTTGTTTCGAAAATCTGTGTATTTTTCATATCGCTGTATTTCACTAAGTGTATAATTCATCATGCGTCAGTGGTGTCTGAATTTCACACACTGACGAGCAGCTTCCATTTCCGGTTTTCTGTTATTTGTGCACCCAACAACTGCACAATATATATATATATATATATATATATATTCCCCCTGATCCTTCCTTTGAAGCTTTCATTGTAGATCAATATGTCTGAATCACTCAATTTGTCCACAAGAAAGGCATTAAAAGCCGCTGAATGACTTTTCCCACATTGAGTAAACAATCACAATATTAGCGCGGCGGTCGCCGGCCGCGGCGCAGCGGCCAGGCCCGGCTAACTATGCGCGATGGGTACGCTAGGCTGCTGAGCTGCAAGTGCAACTCGCTGGGTATCTAGCTCGCTGGAAGCCCCCCGTTGGCCCCCAGTTATGGCGGCCGTTATAGCGCCGCTAGCGGCGGTAGGTGAATAGGCTATCGAAATTGAATCGGTCTATAGCACACACAAACACACCTACACCCCCCCCCCCCCCCCCACACACACACATATTTTCGATACTACTATTGTCCTTATGATAAGACACGTGATACGTGTACGTGAGTGTGGGCGTTTATTTGTATACCCAATTCACGCATCATCGCTATTTCATTTCGTATGTGAATATGCAAACATATAAGATATTAATGCCATAATTTTTAAGTGGTTTGCTATTTCCAAGATTGAATCAGACAATCCCTCATTTATATTATTCGCGGATGACTCCAATCTCTTCTACTCTCACCTTGACCACCCCCCCCCCAAATTTCGATAAGGACAGTAAATGATGAATTAAGATATATACATTGGATTCGCGCGAATAAATTATGAAAGACTAAATATATGTTTTTAGTAATTCTTTAGGCAGCCTCACAGGCAATACATGTATTACATTTGACACTATTAACCTACTGCCCCCCCCCCCAGGAAAAACGCAGTATCTGACATTTTTGTCGATTTTCACTTTTTTGCATAAATATAGTCAGTGGGCAATCCTTGTTCATATGCTATGACATATTCAGTTTTTTGAAAAAAATGTTAGGAAAGCTACTTTTCCGTAACTGCCAAACGCAGTCTATACATGATGAATATTTCCTCAAGGAAAAACGCACTATCTAGTCTTGATTACCAGACACTGTTATTTATATATGCTAATACTTTGCCTGTTTTTCTGTAATTTGAACGTAAATTACTTTCTTTAGATATACTTGCTCAAAAATGAAAAATGATATTCAAAATATCTGAACGAAACAATAATGATTAGTAAATATCTTGATGCGATCGTGAAACACAGTATACTCTTTGGTTAATCAAAGAGTATAGTTATCTATGCGTAGCTTCTATACTCTTTGCTGTTAATGACAGCTGCTGCATGCAGTCAGCACAGGGCCCGGCTAGTCAGCATGTACGGTATACTTGGATTAAAACAAAATGTTGTCGCGGGGAAAATTACTCGTGAGCCTAGCCCTCAAGAAAAATTTACCTGCAGATAATGAGTAAGTTATTCAAAACTATTTCAATATTATTTTTATTATAACTTATTAACTTGTTGTGAAGTAACTTTGTTAGGCCTAGACCCTAGTCAAAAAATCCTCAGGCTCCGAGTCCGAAAGTTTCCGCGAAAGGCTACATAGATCTACAGACTAATAAAATTGTCTAGCGAGTAGAGTCTTGCGTCTCTTTTCTAACGTTTTAGCAGATTGTTGCTGCTTCTTCCTCCCTGTAAGTTACAAGAAACATGCACGTGTATTAGCATAAAAAAAGCAGTCACATCTTGCTCAAAAAATGTCTAACTTACTCCCTAAAAAAAAATCGAGTGAAAAAATTTCACTCTAAAAAGAGTGAATACAAAAAAAGAGTGAATTTCGAGTGAAATTGGAGTGAATTTTGAGTGAAAATGCTCATTTTCACTCATTTTGGAGTGACGTCAGGGATCACTCCAAAATCTTCGAGTGATCCCTGACGTCACTCCAAAATGAGTGAAAATGAGCATTTTCACTCAAAATTCACTCCAATTTCACTCGAAATTAACTCTTTTTTTGTATTCACTCTTTTTAGAGTGAAAATTTTCACTCGATTTTTTTTAAAGAGAGTACGTCGCTAGACTAACTTAGACTTAGAGTAGATCTATGGCCTCTGATTCTTAAGTTAGACAGATGTATCATGTAGTCTAACTAATAAACTTAAATAACTTAAGAGTGACGCATGCAAATTTAAGGGCAAAAAGAACAATTTGAATCTCGATGCACCTATAATTTTAAAGACTGCTCCTCTTTTGATAAGATCTAGGACTAGAATAGGCCTAGGGCAGGCCTGTTTATAAAAACTAAGAAGTCTAGAACAAAACTTAGAATCTTAAATCTAGTGTCAATGTTCAATTATCTACTCCATACCATACTGTCTTAAAATTAAATAGCGGACAATAGATTATGTGAAAAATAGGTAAATGGACAAAAATAGAGACAGTTAAAACTAAGTTGTATTTTAATTCCTATCTAGACCCTATAGTGAGACTGGGTTGCGTAAAATGCATGCATGATCCCATGCTGCATGCTACAACTTATAAGTAAAAAAGTTACATTACAAATTTACATGACATAAAAAACTTTGGTTCGATCCAGAAGGAATATGCCTAGAGTGCGGATGTAACTTCGATCTAGACCTATACACAAGATGTATTTTTTTTTTAATTAAAGAGTCTTGTCTCGTGTAAACTAAACTATCTAGGCTATTTTTTTTTTCTGTCAGTATCGGGCATGTATAGCCTGAGGCTGTAGACTAGTGTAGCCTGGTAGCCAGCCTAGAATAAACGATATATAAAAACTACTGTAGTCTAGATCGATCTAGGTCCAGACATCCGATTTAAATTTATTTTGGTCTAGACTAGTACTACTAGAATCTAGATCTATCTGGTCTAGACTAAAATATATTTAAGTCTAGATCAATAGATGGGATGTCTGGACCTAGATCTACACTAATCTTGATATGGTGTATCTAGGCTGGCTATACCTGTATGTCTGATAACTGATACTGATAGTAAAATATCAAATAGCCTAGTCGGGGGGGGGGGGGGGGGAAGGCATTATCCACTCTATCTTGGCACAGAAATGAACGTTTGCATTTCAAGCATAATGAAGAAAATTTTTGTAAGGAATATTTAACAAAAAAGCTTAGTGTTTCTTATTTACAGTGCATGGTTTACCATTGTTGTACCAAGTTTGATGAAAATTCGGTCAGGGGCTCTCAAGATATAGTGTTTACGGTGTGAAAATAGCCCTTTTTTGACAAAGTTTGTTGACCTTTGAACTTGGGTGGGTCTCGGTCAAAATCTAATAAGTTCATTTATTCCTGGTAGAGCATCTCTGTGCCAAGTTTGGTGAAAATCTACCAAGGGGTTTTTGAGATATCATGTTTACAAGAATCTTGTATGGACGGACGGACGGACGGACGGACAGACAGACGGACGGCTGGACGGACAACTAGAAACATAATGCCTAACGGGGCTGAGGCATAAAAATAGATGAACTATTGAATTGAATTGAATTGAATAATTCCACAATGAAGGAATTTTTCAACAGAATATATTTTCCAGGGGCTTTGGCAAAAATATAAAATGGTGAATATCTCGGTTTTTGAGAAATAGAGCTGAATGTAGATACTGCGTTTTTCGTTGAGGGGTGGGGGCAGCCTAGGAGAAATTTCTTTCATGAAACTTTTAGGTTTACCTTTTTTGGCACCCGAGAAAATACTGATGCTTTTTTTATTACAAAATTTTGAAAATAGAATATTTGTATCTATTTCAACATGGACAGTTTATGTTAAATTTTAATAACAATCAATTACGAAAAATATTTTACCATTTATTTCATCGAAATAGTCATGTACAGAATATTATCACACCTGGCGATCACAGAGAATTCCATTTCCCCTTAATGAGAACTGTGCATGCCCAAAATACAGGACCAAGATGCTGGGATAGCTTAGATAAGAGTTTGCCAGACACTAACGACAATATTTTTCAGCTTGTACTTCTTCACTTTTGCTTGACTTCTTTGTATTATGTTTCGCCTTTTGTTCGATGAAAATAAAGTAAGTAAATTAATTCGTTGTTTTTTTCTACTTGGTATTTCAATTTGAAGTGATTCCAGAAAATGACATGACTATCCCAAATCTATCCGCACCCAATCGACTGATTTTTATGTACATTGAATGTATTAATTAAAATTAATTGATCAATTACTTAATCAATTACTCATAATCAATTAATGAATCAATTTTGATGATTGATATTGATTACTCTCTCTCTCTCTTTTTTTTACAAACTATCTAATTAATTGATACAATTATTTATCTGTTGATTCAGTTATTTAGTTCCCTTTATTCTTTCTTTATTATTATTTCAATCGTTAATGTATTTATTTTATATGTTACCCTTTCCGGGACTGAATCAATACCTTTGTTCCTTCCCTCTTTGTATCCGTTCGTGCTCGTTTATTGATTAATATTCGTCTTACACCAACCTCAATTAAAAATGCATCACACTCACCGACATGCTGCCACTTTTGTCGAGAACGAGAACGACGCTACGAGACAGTGGTGCTTGGATGACAGTAAAGATGGGTTTAGTGTTCGTCACCACCTGTGGGCCGTTTTCGAAATCGTTTGTTTTTTCCCTCATCACCGTCCAGGCAGCGAGGTTTCCGCATCGCTTGTTTTGAAGATTTAACGCCTCCGCGTTGTGGAAATTCGGGCTCTCTGGATCATCGTCGCAAAATTCGTTAATCTAATGTAATAGTAATAGTAATAGTAATAGTAATAGTAAAATAATAGTAATAGTAATAGTAAAATAATAGTAATAGTAATAGTAATAATAATAGTAATAGTAGTAGTAGTAGAAGTAGAGTAGTAGTAGCAGTTGTAGTAGTAGTAGTAGTAGTAGTAGTAGAAAGAACAATAAAATTAGTGGCGTATCAACACCATGCATTGTTATCATACTCATGGTTATCCATAAAGTATCTTCGTTTGGGGTTTGGTTTGTGGTGTAATAGAATTGGGAAAAGATTCCGCACTGTGCGGGGACCGTTTTACATTTTTAGTACTTCTGCGGGTATACGTATAAAGTCAACCTATAAAGAGATCGCCACAGGAAGAAATGAAGAGGGGGGGGGGGGGTTAAGTGATATACGCCTACAGCCATGTGTAGTCTGGCTTCCAGACCTTCTGCCTGAATGTACTATTTTGTTTCCCCGATTTTCCCGGAGTACTAACGCCCTCTAACGACGAAAGAAGGTTGAACTGGATGGTTTCACTAATCTCTATTGTATACAAATAGTGAATGGTCACGAGTGCGATGGTATACAAATAATGAATGTTTATGAGTGCAATGGACAGAATATCTTGTGAGGTGAAAGATGAAATGAGTTGAATGGATCAAAGATTTCATCTTTCACCAAATGAAATATTCTGTCTATTGCACAAATGAAAAACAAAGTATTATTTGTTTTATGTAACGCCTAAAATAGAACCTTGTCATTTGATGTTTTAGTAAGTTAGAAACGAGAGAGAATCTGAAATGTAGAGAGCACTCACTGAGCGTTTTACGCTAGCGCGCTGTGGCATACACACACTGCAAACGCAAGCGTTTGGAGCCACAATTGCACGGATGATGACGTCACAGTGAAATCTGCTAAATGATCAATGTCAAACAACCAATCAAATTACAACGATCTATTTAGGCGTTGTATAATAACTATCGTTACACAGAGACCAGTAGACGGTTTGCCTTCGGCAAAACCGGCGACTTGTCGCCGCGAAGGTACCTTTTTGTGGAAGGGACTACACAGTTGTTGACAGTAATAGCAATGAGAAGAAATAAAATGCATAAACATTGAGCGAAGTGGGAGGGGAACACAGCTAAGGCTTTGATTAGGTTATTAATCTGTTTCTCTGATTTTATTTCTTATCTCACAATTGAGTCATGTGAGATATGCTGCAAGGATGTTGTAATACACTTTCTTTTCTTTTAATTTCGCTCTTTATACCAGTCCTACGTTGTATGTTGTATGTTTGAGCGAGCGTTTCCGTGTTTGAGTGTGTGTGTGTGTGTGTGTGTGGGTGGGTCGGATGCAGAGGTTGTGTATCGGGGGATGCGCCGTTGCCAGGTCCCGACGGAACAAAATCACCAAAAGGCATGTGAAGAATCACCAAAAATCATTAAAAAATCACACAATTTTGAAAAGTGTGGCTTAGACTTCAACTTCATGACAACCACAAACTGATTCATGATTGTAAATGCTAATAATCTTAATAAACTTCCATCGAGCACTCTGCACGATTGCACTGCGCCAGTCTCGGTGCAATATATTGCAGAACACGTACAGCGTTGTAGTAGTCAAACGCAGTAAATGCGAAACGTGTAGGATGTGTTTGGGTAAAACCTTTTAGTATGTGTGTGTGTGGTTTTTGTGTGTGTGTGTGTATGTGTGTGTGACAAAAGACACACATGTTATGTTTCGACAGGAAATTGCAATGTAGTGTGTGGGGAAAACTTTGGGGAAAGAGCATTTTTGTTTGTATTTATTACGATTATTTTTTGTTGGTTCTGAAATCACTAAAAATTTACCAAAAATCACCAAGTATTGTTTTGGTTGGTAGGCTAAAATTTTAGCACCAAGGGTTTTATTTTTCTGGGGCGGGAGGGGGTGGGGAATTAAGGTAAGATTAGGGAATAGGTAGGTTAAGGGCGATAAGAGATGGAATGTTAGGGTGGGGCGTACATAAAGGGCAGATCAATTAATTAATGATAAGGAAAGATTGATTTTTGTATATGTTATGGGGGATGGGAAATTGGGGATTTTATTGCAAAATATTTCATTCATATGCTTCTTGTGTACTTATTGAGAAGAGATATTATGCTTTGTATATTTGAAAACTGGTACATTATTTTGTTTACATGAACTTTAAAGTAGAATGATTTACGTGTACTCCTTCACAGGAAGTGTTGTGTTGTGAGTATATATATATATATATATATATATATTATTATTATTATTTTTATGTTTATACAATATATGTGAATATATATATATATATATATATATATCTATATGAGGAGTTTGTTCGGAAAAACCGATAAGTCCATATTTGCCAAATGGAGATATTTGCGATTAAAGGTCAAGAAAAATAAAGAGAATAATAAGAACATTTTTGCTTCTTTTGACCATAACTTCAAAAATGTACCTTTATATGTAGTGACCAATACATCATTTAAAAGGTATTATTTTGTACTTTATGACAGAGACCGTACTTCAAAATCTTCAAAAATGGACTTATCGGTTTTTGCGAACAAACTCTTCATATATGTATATATATATATATATATATATATATATATATATAATACAAATATTTATATACGATATATAATATATCAAGTGTGGATATATAACAAGCAGGTTAGTTTTGAAATCCGTCCGACCAGGAGCAGACGTATACCCTTGTGTGTATGTCTGCTTTAGAAACGGATTTTAATCTAACACCACATCGCATCCCGGTCACTGATGAAGAATGCGATGACTAACCTGTTTGGTGTCTTGTTTCTAAATCATGCGCTTTCGATCCTCGCCAGGATAAAGCGTTTTTAGATCTATTGCCATTTTTATACAAATGATGCACAGGATAGAGTGCGTTAGTGGAGGCGTATAGCGCACTCGAGGGTATTTACAATTGTGAAACATGCACTACATTGTAAATACCCGAGAGTGAGCTACGCCTCCACTAACGCCACGAAATAATCCTGTGCATCATTTGTTTTATAAAATGGGTCGAAAATTCGCAAACTAACAGCATTTTCAGCGTTTTTCACGTACCTTTGTGGGTCAAGACGTCCGAAGATGTTCGTCCCAAACATTTACGCACGTCGCACTCGGAAATCCCGCACATACAGTATAAGTATGATGGGGGTTGGGTTTCCGGACACTTAAGTTCCCGCATGAAAACTTATTTATTTTACATAGAATATGCACCCTTTACCTTAAAGACTTGATATAGACTCCTCATATAGGCCTACTAGACAACATACTCTGAAAACGGCGTGAGAATTAACCTGCTAAATCGTTGGTTGCCCTTCAAAGTGACTCCATGTACGCGTCCGGTCCCACAACGCTTGGTCTACTGTACTGTACAAAGTGTACGTAAGAGTATACGTACGCCCAAGGCACGCCACACATGTTATGCACAAGGGAAGAAAGGCCGGCCGGCCGGCAGCCCGAACTAGAAGTTGTTTACAGGATTGACAGCGCGTACTGTATGCATGCAATTCAAAGGAGCCGCCGCGCGCACGGACGATCGGCAATAGGATTTAACACGCAGTGCGATGGGACTAGAATAACCAAAGCACACGTGACTCATTTCAGCGCTTCCTATTGGCTACATTCTTGAACCCATTTTATAAAGGTTTTTATCACATTCACTTCTGTTCGTTTTTGATCAGTGACTACCAGGAAAAGCTGGATGACTATCAGGTAAAGTCTGATTGACTACGGGAAAGACCGTTGACTATCAGGAAAGTCTGATACAGTATTCCATCATGGACAAGGCACGATTACTAGCTGGGATGTCTCTATGGGGGCCGGAGGTGTGAGGTTGCGTCAGTGAAGGACAAGATTTGGTGGGTCTCTGATCCGTTTATCTTCATGATAGTAAATCGGAGCATGACGTTGGCAAAAGTCCATTGAAAAGTTATCAGGGATTCTCTTTTTTTTTTTTTTGGTCATTTTTTAAAACACTGAATTCATCCTTTCATCTTTGGCTCTTCATGGAGGGAACCAGTCCATTGATGCCTAACGCGCACAGGCACACTGCGCGGTTACCATGCACTGTGGCCACAACTACCAGACTAGACGCATTCCATCACAAGCAGGTTAGTTTTGAAATCCGTCCGACCAGCTTGAGCAGACGTATACCCTTGTGTGTATGTCTGCTACAGAAACGGATTTTAATCTAACACCACATCGCATCCTGGTCGCTGATGAAGAATGCGATGACTAACCTGTTTGATGTCTTGTTTCTAAATCATGCGCTTTCGGTCCTCGCCAGGATAAAGCGTTTTTAGATCTAGTGCCATTTTAGGTTTTTATCACATAAATATATATATATATGTGAATATTGTACATGTGTTTATTTGAACATTCAAGTAGAATGATTTAGACCTACTGTACTCTTTGACAGAAGATATTATGTTTTGTATATTCATTTGTTTATTCAAACATTTAAGTGGAATGTACAGCAACGAATGTATTCGAAATAAAACAAAAATGTGGAGGAAAAGAGAGTGTGTGTGTGTGTTTGTGTGTGTGTCTGTGTGTCTGTGTCTGTGTGTACCAACTGCCCTCTACAGGTTCATTATATACCAGAAATACATGAGAACATCTTGTGAATATTGAAATACGGGGAGATTACTAACAGATGTCCACTCACGGTAGGAATGTGAAAATCCTTGGTTCCGAAGAGGAGTGATGAAGTAGCATTCTGTCCACCAACAGGGACGAAGCGACACTCAGTTGGATATCCAATGTTGTTCCCATCTCCATAGTTGCATGGAGTGTTGTCCGGCCACATTACCTCGCCTTCTATGTTCGCCGAACAACGCGCCCCGATCGAACGGCCACCGGCATCGCACGCCGGTACAACGCCAGCTTTGCTTAGCGCGGCGTCGTAATGTTCCTCGAACAAACCCCATCGAAAATACGCCCAGATTCTCACCAGGACGCTCTCTGCAGAAAGTAAACAATGTGGACAGTGATACGAGGACTCCTGTATGCACTACGTGATCATTAGCGTTTTGACGGCGATATTTGCTGCGACCAACATTGCAAAATAAAATGTGGTTATCCTGTCATCACATCACTTAGCCTCCCATACCAGCACACGCATGTTCACAAAATAGCCTTGTTTTCAGATGGTTTTTACCGCGTTTCCCTATATTTAATTCGCTTATCCCAATATTATTCATGATCTTACCGTGCCATGGATCAAGATATTCGTCTTGTTAGGTGATATGCTAACGGCGTGTCACCTAGTGTTTGCTCGAAATTCCCATTTCTTTCTGACGAATTTTGAGAACAAAATATCTCAATAATGACTTGACCAATTCACATGAAATGTTCAGTCATCATATCTCATAACAATATCTGAGTTCAGTAACATTTTCATGACGACAACTTATCTGTGACGTCATCTAAGCGCCATTTTGTGATTTTCAATGATCGATCATAACTTCATAACTAAATGCTATTTCTTTACCATTTTCTGTAGACATAAAGTTCAAGTCACGTCTGATCGTCCTGTACTATGCTAATTACCCAGGTCATCATGACGCGCGCGTAAGTGCGCGTCATTATTTTAATATGCTCAAATCGACATCCCAACGGGTTTTCTCGAAGTTTCAGACAGTTCTAAGCACCTTTACCTCAGCTGATTTTTCTCCATTTCCTCTGAAACCTAAGTATGTTGTAGCTGAGACAATAAGCTGCAGTAATCATGTGTTTTATTTCTTTTAAATCTCCTCATGAGGTTGACAATTTTGCAGCTGCAAACTGAAAATGAGAATCGTATGTGGACGAAATGATTCCTTATTTATCTTTCACATATAAGCTTACGTTCCACGTACTTTTCCTGCGAGACGTATAGCTGAGAGGTTAAAGGCGCCATCTCTGGCGCCAGAGACGTAAGGTTGCACACGTGCTGGTTCGAACCCCACAAGACGACGAAACAAGATACCTCTCCTCTTTTACTTTTTTTTAATGGGGTAATTCCACGTTCGTCCATGTAGAAATCACGTTCTCATGTAATCGCACCCATACGCACGCACACACACACACACACACACACACACAATATCCCTTTGTTTTGTGTTGGAGACTACATTGCTTCGACTGCTGCAAAGTTTTGCAGGCTTATAGAGTTTGTCTAACTGATCATATTATATAATGACGACAAGATGAGACATAGCCCTCTTGGTTATGCAAATAATGGTCAAAGTTTATATTTGAATATGCAAATGTTAAAGTGAAGGTGACTCTGAAAAGACTTTATTGCCATGTTTGATTTCTGTATTTTTTTTAATTTTGAAGACCTATTGGTAAATATTCAGTTACATAGCTTGTCTAATCGACTTTCTTGCACACGCCGACACACGCATGAAATTTCCACTTGGTTGCATGACAGAAACAATTTGATCTGAATGAACAAGTGCAAGTAACCAGTATATACAATATAAACACAGAATATGTTTTTTATGTTCATTACTGATTTTATCTCCAATTTTCATTTTTTTCCTCATATGCCATGTGCCATTTTTTTAAGTCTCAGGCAAACTTTTCTGACTCAGCCAGTGCAATACTGCCCTACACAATAGTGCAATACCCGCCTTCTTATGTTCTGTGTTATGTGATCTGTGATATATGATTTTTTTTTTCATCTTTATGTTTGAACAATTGTTTTGATATATGAACTCAATGTTTCAAGTAACAATGAAGGATTTTTTGGGGGGATGAATGTGATATTGATTATTGTTATAGTAATAATGTAAACAGGGATTTTGTTGTAATGATATTAAAATGTGTGGTTATGATAATGATAACTAGTTTTGGATATTGTTAGTGAATTAAATGAGGTTGAAGGGAAAAAAGTTAAAGTTGGATAATGTAAAGCTAAAAAAAAAAGGAGAGAGAAAATGAAGAATAAGAAGAACACAAAAAGAAGAGAAAAAGGAAAATAGAGGAAAATGAGAAAGAAGTTGAATTTACAGGTTTTTTTTAAGTAATCGTGATTATTTATGGCAATGAGAATAGTGATGTTAGAAATTTTACATGTATAAAATGTGTTTGTTTCGTTTTAAATGTTAATATTGTGTAACGAATACGTTTGATTTGTTTTTTTCATTCTATGTATTTATAGAATCTTGTCCATATTTTATAGTAATCGTGCTTATTTCTGTAAAATGTCTGCAATCCAGCCTGCGGGCTGCAGTGGACATTATTCAATAAAATACCCTTTCAATTTCAATTTCAATTTCAATTATGTAGGATTGTATAAAGAACTGGACTTCACGAATGTATCTTAATATAACTTCAAGTCGCTATTTTACATCATTTTCGTTGTCGTTCACCTGTGACCGATATCTGATGAACCCCAGCGTATCACCTGACTCATCTTCAGTGACGAGTTTCATATCTCGTCTAATATTTTTTTAAAACTTTTATCTCTTATATTTTTTCCCCTTCTCTCTTTCTGGCGATACAGGTGTATTACTCCTGGGAACTGATATTTGATTATGCGTTTGCAATTGAAAGGAAGGACACGGTTTCCATGGTAATCCATTGAGTATGGTTTACACATAACTTTTGAATATACGACTCAAACATCCAGCCTTTCACCTACCTGTGGGACCAAATCTTTTCTCGCGATAAAGCTTGTCGGAAATGTACGCAGGCGAGATGTGAGTCAGAATGCCCTGTTGGCCGCAGCCGAAAGGGTTTTCCACGTACGGCTCGTCGCCTCGTGGACTCCCGGAGTGCACGGCGATGTGAGCCGTTTCCATTGTCTCCGTCTTGGCGACGCCGTAGTGCTCCTGTGGAGACCACGTCGGGGGAACGAGGATCTTGATTTCTTTCCAATACACGTGTTGTCTGCCGGCGTTATACAGAAGTTCTGAAGCCGAAGTGTACATCTCCTGCAATATCATGATGTTGTCAGAAGTATAGGTGACAGGAGTAAGAGGACAGGAAAATGAGATGGAGAGGAGTACATAATTCTTTATAAAAAAGTAATGGATGGATGAAAGCTTGAAGGTATAGGGGAACACCTAATCGGAAGTACCAAATGGCACATGATTTGAGACCAACCCAAGGTCAGCGCCGAGAGGTAGAGGGAAATTGATATGTGAATGGGCCGGATGCATAAACGCTAGCAATTGCTTGTGCTAGCCTTTTACTCGAATCCGTATGCATAAAAACAAGCAATTGCTTGCGAGCAGAAGCTTTTGCTAGCAAGCACAAGCAATTGCTTAGAGACCAAGTATTTGCTTAAAAACGTATGCATAAAACATACCTTTTGCTGGTTCTTGCTAGCGATTGTTTACGATTTTCAAAGCTCTGTAAACTGAGCTTGAGCTTTTGCTTAACTATGGGACGTTCCCTTTTAAGTATCATTTTCATATTCATGAAAGAAAGACCACTCTTGTGCAGGAGTGGTATAAATCTACAAGAAATTACCCCTAAGTAGTGTAAGAAAAATTTTTAATTTGAACAACGGTAATATCCAGTAGTTAGCACGGAAAATGTGATGAAAAACAGGTAGGATATCTGACTTCGGTGGAGAGCAAGGAGACCTCTCTCCATGTGCGATCTGGCAGATCCGGGCTACTGTAAGCAGTGATGGGAAGCAGCCAGTAATACGTGTGTGTGTATAGATGTGTGTGTGCGTCTGTGTGTGCATTTATGAGTGTCATTTCATAGCTCTTCCAGGAAATGTTTTCGCACACATATGCCCTTTCAAGTACATGCTGCCACACTCGCCTTTGTTCTTGTGTTCGCACAGGCGTGACGTCCCTTTTGTTGAAAACGCAAGCAATTATTGCTTGTGCGGGACAAGCAAAAGGTATAAGCACAGGCAAAAGGTTATGTATATGGATTTAAGCAATTGCTTTAGTTAGCTAGACCTTTTGCTTGACGAGCTCGTGCTTTTGCCTGAAGCAATTGCTTTCAAGCAATTGCTTGTTTTATGCATTCGGCCCGATATCTTGTTATTTATTAGACATGCGTATTTCGTTCCAAATTATGACAAACTATGCCTAATTAATTGTTTTTAACAATATTATGTTAACATGCCACCATGATGCAGAGAAAAATTAAATAGGGAATAGGGAATACACAGTGTGCTCAGTACGAGTGGTTGTCTACGCTAATTATCACACGAGAACCCATTCGTCCACATGGATAAGAACAGAAGATTAATTGAAAAAAAAATGGTAGGAATTGAGGATTATTGAGTATCTTTTAACTTTTTACAGAGACTTTATCCGATTGTGACGCATCGTAATTTTTGAGCAAAGCATTCCATCAGTCTTATCCACTGAAAAATTCCGGCAAGACCCAGAGGTATACACAAGACAATCCAGCCCGTCTAGAAAGAGATCAACACTGGTTATGTGGCTATACCATGAATACTTATGGTTTAAATGTATCACTTGACATATAATGATATTTTAAGGAGCATGCGGAATAAGCAAATTTCACATAACAGAAAGGTACTTTAGTAGCTAAATATCCGAACTCCCTTGGCCTTCGAAGTCCAGCTTTCGATCAGTCAACAAGAAAAACAAAAACAAAAACAAGAAAATAAGCTCTGAATTTAGAACTAGAAAGGATGAAGAATTCGAATTTGTGAGAACGAACAAACTACAGTCATAAATTTCAATTAAAATTTAAATTACAATACGCGATTCAGTTACAACAATACAGACATGAGACGACAATACGGGGAAAGCTCAGAAAAAATATACGGATATATCTTATAAGAAAAAGAGTATCACTATAGAATGTACATACATTGCATATCATAATCATAACAACTGCAAATCACCCCTTCGTTTATGTGCTTTCCCAATTACTCAAACGTATTGTTTTATCACAACAATCTAAATACCCTCGTGAACACTGTTTCAACAAAGATTAATACTCAGTGGATCGGTTATTCCAAACTATGGAATATTCTCCCACGCCACCTCCAATATCAATCCTTAGATTCACTTAAGAAATCATTAAAATCATTAAAATCTCATCTATTTTAGTCGTTCATTTCTATTTTGTGCTGGAAAATGTTGTTCTCCTTGCTTTACTGTAATTCTGATGTAAGTATATTGTAAATCTAAATATCAATGATTCTTATTTCTCTATTTTTATTCTTTGCAATGCGCTTTGTAAGGACAAGAAGGAGGCGTTCAATAAATAAACTGATATGTTATTGATAAGATTAAAGAAACAAGTCAATGCTACTGAATCTTTAAAAAAGACTCGACAACCAAAGTATATGCTTTTGACAATACTCGGAAATATGTACACACAATTATCGTTTTCGATGACTCCATTAGTATTACATTTCAAATTTCATGGTATGACATGTGGCAGTAAACTGCCTCCAAAAGACAGTTTGTTAATATTAGGAAAACCTTTTTTTTTTTAAGATTGAGTAAATGAGGCTTGGATATTATATTCTATCTCAATTTTCATAAATGCTATAATCTTCATTGTTAGTGTTTATAACTATTGGGTCGAATCCATAAAACAAGCAATAGCTTGTAAGCAATTGCTTCAAGCAAAAGCGCAAGCTCGTCTAGCAAAAGGTCTAGCTCAAGCAATTGCTTAAATCCATATGCATAACCTTTTGCTTGTGCTGATACCTTTTGCTTGTCCCGCACAAGCAATTGCTTGCGTTTTCAATAAAAGGGACGTCACGCCTGTGCGAACACAAGAACAAAGGCGAGTGTGACAGCATGTATTTGAAAGGGCATGTGTGTGCGGAAACATTTCCTGAAATAGCAGAAGAGCTATGAAATGACACTCATAAATGCACACACAGACGCACACACACATCTATGAACACACGCTTACTGGCTGATTACCATCACTGCTTATATGGTAGCCCGATCTGCCAGATCGCACGTGAAGAGAGGTCTCCTTGCTCTCCACCGAAGTCAGACATCCTACCTGTTTTTCATCACATTTTGCGTGCTAACCACTGGACGTTTCGGTTGTTGCAACGAAAAAGTTTCTTACACTACTTAGGAGTAATTTCTTGTAGATTTATACTACTCCTGCACAAGGTTGGTCTTTCTTTTATGAATAATGAAAATGATACTTAAAAGGGAACGTCCCAGTCAAGTAAAAGCTCCAGCTCATTTTACAGAGCTTTGAAAATAGTAAGCAATTGCTAGCAAGAACAAGCAAAAAGGTACGTTTTATGCATACGTTTTTAAGCAAATGCTTGGTCTCTAAGCAATTGCTCACGAGCAGCAAGCAATTGCTTGTGCTAGCTAGCAAAAGCTTCTGCTCGAAAGCAGTTGCTTGTTTTTATGCATACGGATTCAAGTAAAAGGCTAGCAAAAGCAATTGCTAGCGTTAATATGCATCCGGCCCTCAGTAGCGATTTCGGATCTTGTATATTTATGCTGTGCTGTTAGTCGCTGAATTAATTAGTTGGCTCCAACTCGGCACTCACAATCCCATGCACGCACTTCACACAGCGTGTTCATCGCTGACCGACAAAACAATGCGTTTTCACATGCATTCTGGCACATAATCATCGGAGAATGCTTCACAATCATATAAATTCAAACCAGAAGCAACTGATACGTACCATCAAAGGTTGTCTGTATTCAGCTGGTAGCAATCGGACCAAGTGGTAACATGTCTATAAAAAGGACAATCGTAGATGGAGGCTGCCTGTCTGGTCTGCCTCTCTAGCGGACAGGCGCCGGTGCAGGGACCTGCATATTCTGGTTCTGGACCGTTTTTTAGGTGATACGCCAGTCTTGAGTATTACCTATTGTGATTGTACGAATTCTTTCTTTTATCCTTCATTAGGTGATACGCCGATAGCGTTTGCGTTTCTTGATTTAGTACGGAATCTTCTTTTTTATTAGTGTTTGCTCGAAATTCCCATTTCTTTCTGACGAATTTTGTGAACAAAATATCTCAATAATGACTTGACTAAGTCATCATATCTCATCACAATATCTCAGTACAGTAACATTTTCATAACGATAACTTCTTTGACGCTATCTTGCCGCCATCTTATGATTATTAATGATCGATCATAACTTAATAACTAAATGCCATTTTTTTTTTACCATTTTCGGTAGACGTAAAGTTTAAGTCACGTCTGATCGTCCTGTACTATGATAATTACCCAGGTCACAATGACGTGCGCGTACGTGCGCGTCAAAATGTTAAAATGCTCAAATCGACATCCCAAGGTTTTTTTTATTTCGAAGTTTCCGACAATTCTAAGCGTTTCAAAACATTCCGCGCGTGCACATCCGTCCGCGCGTTTTAGCGCGCACAGCGCGTAAGCAACATGAAAATACACCTTTTTTGACTGATTTAGATTCTGATACATTTAGTAACGATATCCATTGATTTCTGATCGATTTTGACCAATAACAAAGCAATGCACTTGGGTCAAAGTTCAAATTCCGCTCGCGCGTTTATGTGCAAATATAGTGAAAAACATGTCTTTGTTTATTTCGCCATAGCTCTTTAACATGTCCAGCAACCATTTGTTTTTATTGCATATTACAAATACATGAATTGTAAATAACATTTCAAGTATAATATTTCGAGGAAAATTCGATGACGTCATCATATCGTCATCTGAAATCAGAAAAGTGGAATTAAGTTTTTGAGGTACTGTTTCTGATATTATTCATTTTCTGATATCTCTGCTGTTTTAACTCAATATTATCCCAAATTCAGATATGTTGTACTTTGAACATTTCCCTTTCAAGTCCATGTCATTGTTTTGCAATTTGATGACGTCACCATACTGGAAATTGTGATTAAAAGCAAAGACTGAAAATAGGCCAAATTTACGTGTTATGTCTACGGGAGGTGATTTTTTTTTTCTCAACCATACATTGACTTGACAACGTTCTAGCACCTGTATCTCAGTTGATTTTGCTCTATGTCTTCTAAAATTTAAGTATGTTGTGGCTGACACAATAAGCTGTAGTTATCACGCATTTTATTTTTTCAAATATCCACATCATGTTGACAATTTTGTACTTTAAAACTGAAAATGAGAATGGAATCTGGACGAAACGATTCTCGATTTATCTTTGCAACTGTATATATTGAGTGAAGCAATCCAGCCCATTGCTAGAAGTTGCATAGCGCCATCACAGTCAATCACAGTCACTTGAAGATGTATTCCCTGCTGCGATTTTTTTTCTTCTCCGTAACCCCAACTCGTCGAAATTGCCAATTGTGTCACTTGAGCACAGACTATAAGTATACTACTAGTAGTTGGTATTGTACGCATGCGCGTGGACTTACGCATACTTTCGTTGTGTACACAGTACATGTACCAATGGCATGGTCGTCTGCTAACCACAGAGTCAGATTCGAATGAGAGAATTGCACGCCTTTCAAACAGGGCTTGTGTGTGTGTCTTTCCACTTCACATAAAGTTCCATAGGCATCGCGTGTGGGCTTGCCGTCTACTGACACGACTGACAGACTGGTTTTCCTGTGGTTCTGTTCGCCGTCTGCTGACAGTTTTTCTGTGTCTCGCGTAAATCTCGCAAGACTTGCATCGTTGTCTTCATCAATATCTTGCAAAAATAAATTGGAAATCTAAGCTTGCAATAAATTATAATCAAAGTACTATAATCTTATAGGCCTACATCTGCATCGACTGCTATTAACATTGATCATGTTTATTAAGTCCCATAGAATCAGATTCGAAGTGGGCATTGGGTCTTGGGTAACATAGATACACTACTGGGTTAATCTAGGTTAATCCTTCTCCAACTACACGATGATTTTGCTTAAAAAAGATGATTCAGAAAGGCGTATTGTAGGCTCCTTTTTAGTTCAGGTTCATGTAAATGAAGATATAATTATGATTATAATTCTCATGAACTATACATCCAAGATGAAAATGGGGGGGGGGGAGAGAGAAACGGGGGGGGGGGGGGTAATCATCTTTTTTGATCTATAAAAATCTCTATATTAGTAGATTAAAATAATCTGCTTTATAAAGGCATTTTGAATCGGCATAAAAAACAAACAAAAGATGTGCTATTTCCAACAAACGGCAATTCATTTTCCCAGTACATGTATTGTTTGAATTGATTTATCAATAATCTTTTATGTTCACTTTATCATTGCCAACCATTAGTCCTCCTCATCACCTACCATTGTCATCTCTACCACCACGACCATTATCAAAGGGAACCAAAACCCAAAGATACATATAGATTAACTGAAAATATAGCAACAATTGCACATCAGTGAAAGTTTGAGGAAAATCGATGCAAATGTTATGAATTTTTAACGTTTTGGTGTTGGGACCACTAAATTTGTAAATAAGGACACTACTTGAGATCATGACATCATGACTGTGAGGACCACAATATAAAGAAAATGCGAAAAATATTCAACATGTTTTCACTTTTCTTGCGTAATGAAAGAGCATTTGACTAACCGCTTTTAGAAAGCGGGGAAATAATTATTATCCTTAACATAAACTATGTGAGCATCAAGTTGATGGAATGTGTAATTTTCATGAAAAATAGATTTTTGTTGAATTTTCTTTATATTTTCTTTCTTATCGTTGTCCACACATGACGTCATGGACTCTGATAATCTCCTTATCCAGTGATTACAACACCTAAACTATAAAACATAACAACTTTTGCATTGATTATCCGATTTTCCTCAAACTTTCACTGATGTGTTCTACTAATGTTGCTGCGGTGTACCTTAAGTTTCTCACAGCTTTATTAATATTAGGTTTTGAAATAAAATACTAATCAACCAAGCAGTCACGACCTAAGAATGACGTCAAAATCACGTCCAATTTCTTTGTTTATTTTCGTGAAAAAGGCGTCTTTAAGACGTCTTTCTTGGCTTTTTTACCAGTTTACGTTAAAAAGTCATAAATTGATGTGTAAACGACGTGCTCATAACGTTATTCTGACGTATGTACATCTTGTCTTTAAAATTGTGATTTACTACACGTCATTAAGACGAATCTAATTATGACCATCAATGCCCTCTTTTGGATAACTTCCATTTGAGCAAAAATATGACATATTGACGTCAGTTTGAAACGTTTATATGAGGTCCATTGATTTTTCTTTGTTCATTTCCGTCTAAAAGACTTTTTGATGTCAGTCTTGTCTTTAGATTAGTAATTTACAAGTCTTTATGACGTCTTTGTATAACCACCCAGACGTCAGAAAAACGTCACAAATAAGGAATATGTCTTTTAGATGTCTTCCATTTGAACAAAAATATGACTTTCTGACGTCAGTTTGAGACGTCTAAAAGGCATCTGTTTTCTTTGCTTATTTACTTCAAACAGACAATCATTACGCCTTTCTGAAGTCTAAATCTGACGTCTTTTTATGTCTTTCATTTGAGAAAAAAAATTCGCCTTATTGTTGACAGTTTACGACGTCTTTCTGACGACAGCACTGACGTGAAATTGTCATTCTGACGACAGTATGTCGCAAACTGACTTGAATTTTACGTCTATAATACATAATTACATGACATCATATACGTCGTAAAACTGACCTAGACTGAACGTTAATACGTCACTAATATATAACGTCATAAATACGTCGCAATGTAAATTTAAATTTAACGTCATGACGTGGTAAATAGGTTGCAAAGCAACGTAAATTTTACTTCACTAATACGTCGTAAATATGACGTGAATTATAGTACTCACAAAACTAACTTGAATTTTACGTCTTTAGCTTACGTTGCTAATATGACGTCATTAATACGTCGCAAAACTGTTTAAAATTTCACGTTATTTATACGACGCTCATAATTATGACGTCATAAATGCGTTGCCAAACCAAGTAAATATTACGATGTGAAAACGTCATTTAGATAACGTTATGAATACGTCGCACGCAAAGCGACATAGATTTTACATCATTAATACGTCGTTAATACGACGTAAAAAAAATACGTCGCAAACTAATTGACGTAAGTTTTACGTCATTAATATGCCTCTAATATTAGTTAATAAATATGTCGTAAGATGACGTAATAAATTTGTTTCAAAAAGACGTTTAAATCACGTCATTTCCTGGTCATTATATAAGACGTGCGACCACTTTGACCAGTTGCGACCAAATTAAGACGTCTTTTTGACATCCGTCTGCTAGCTGGGATGTTGAAAAAGTTTGTTCCATTCCTTTCTGCCAAATCATCTGCTCATATCACTACTTTAGTATTAGTGGAATGTTTTTCCCAATCATATGTGCATTTTCTGCATGCATCCTAACACATCCAGGTTTTAGAAATCGACAACTTATGAGCTGAAATAGAACGTCAAACGTTGGAATAGATGAATTTACAGGCCTGTGTGTGCAACCCATTTGAAAGGGGAAGTCCACCCTAAAAGATAACTTGTTCTTAATAAAATAAAAAAACAATAACTGACAAATAAGAAATGATTGGTTAAACTTTGAGGAAAACTTATTTACGAAAGGTATATCATTCTAATTTTCAACAAATTATAATCGATCAAGAAAATCGGGAAATCTATGACGTTTTCTGGGACCTCCTACAACAGTATAGATGTGTATAGATAATGTGTATAGATGGTAAGTTTAAGGAAAACAACACCTGACAATATAGCTAGGTTACAAGACGAGTTAAACGGAGTGGACTGAACCGAATAAACGGATGTATATAATAATGAGGATCCAACTTGAGCTTATTTGTTCATGCAAACGCTAATTTCTATTCTGGATAAGCATGTTCCTATTATTA
Organism: Diadema antillarum; assembly: GCF_040938485.1. NCBI lineage: Eukaryota > Metazoa > Echinodermata > Echinoidea > Diadematoida > Diadematidae > Diadema > Diadema antillarum. The sequence continues at coordinate 25,970 of NW_027272898.1, read as the reverse complement.
GAAAAAAATGTAACAATTACAAAAGATTTCCTAGGCTGCCTTGGATATCTAAATCTCTGTTGCGATCGATTAATCGTAAGAATAATTCGTATTTTGTTGATAAAATTTAACGCACTAAGCAATCTCATCATAAATATACTTCATATAAGAATGTTCTCACGCAAGTAATAGGGTACGACAAAGTAAATATTTTATTAATCAGTTATATTGGTTTAAACATGATATCCAAAATACGTGGAAAACTATTAATACAGCTAATACGGAGAAACCACATATTACCACAATCAAACATAATAATTTGATTATTAATGATGCCACATCAATTTCAAATATTTGTAATCAGTATTTCTCGTAAATAGGCAATAATCTTGCTCGCAATATTAGGGATATCCAAAAGAAGTTTTCTGATTTTCTACAAATTCGTTTGTTTTTCGTTCCTTTAGAGAGAAATGAATTATAAGATATTGCTCAGAATTTGAACAACAAGAAAAGTGTTGGGCACGACAGTATTGATAATTTTTTTTTTTTAATATTATGAATTTTATTGCTGATCCATTGTTACATGTTTTTAATTTGTCTCTGTGTAACGGAGTTGTCTTTGAGGATATGAAAATTTCCAAAGTAATTCCCATTTATAAAAAAGGGGATAGGGAAGATGTTTTTAATTATCGACCTATAACTTTGTTGACTTCTATTTCGATATTACTTGAAAAAGTTGTCCTTTCTGGATTATTAAGGTTCTTAGATATTCATAAAATAATTTATGATTACCAGTTTGGTTTCCGGCTCAACCACAACACATCCCACGCAATACTTTCCTTTCTAGATAAAGTTTAAAGCTATTGATCAACTTCATCATACAATGAAACAATGAATCATATGAAACAAGTTCTAAGTTTAAACACAATCACATTCAAACTGAAGAAGTTGTTCATACATTTCTATATAGCGGAATGAGTTACATTTTAGTTAGCCTTAATTTTGAGCTTTCGTTTTATTCGTCATATACTCATTCTTTTCTTTTATCTATTCCTTTCCTACATTTATCTTGGTGATCTATCGCATCTTGTGCCTCGCGTGTGCTGGTATAGACCCTTCATCTCTTCTCACTTTTTTCCTATCATGTCTCTTTCTGCCTTAAGACTACCGCCAACAAGTGGCAGTAAAATTTGTTTTCAAATAATCAGTTTCATCAATTACTGTGAATTTGAAAAAAAGTATGAAAATTCAACTTTGCCCAAATGATCTGGGGCATACGGCGAGCGGGGAAACGCACCAAACTTCATTTTACCAACAAGCCCACTAGTTAACATGTTCCACCTTGCCCCGTGCACTTTGCCCCAACCATGTATAATTTTCCCCAACATGCATCACTGTGACGTCGGCCAATATTTGCTAGCCCTGATACCACGATTTATGGAAGCTTAAATTGCTTTGTATTACTTCACATGGAAATAAAATTATTTTGAATTGAATTGAATTGAATTGAAATCCATGCATCGTTGTTACCATGGTTTTCTAGATACTATTTCAGATAAGCATGAAAATTTGGCATAAAATATATAATCATCAATTGTTGGTTTGGAGGTAAGCAAGACAGATATTTTCCCTAAAGACACACATACCATTATTTTATTTACACAGCTCTGATATCAAGAGATGTACCCTCCCTAGAGGGTTCTTGGTGCATGAGCTTTAGATTCAATACTGAATATATAGGTTTAATGGGGGTGTTTCACTTTGCCCTGTGTTCCTCTTTGCCCCGGGTTCCCTTACATACAAATCATACCATGCATAAATCACGCATATGTGCAGCTATTCAGTTTTATGCCAAAAGTCCTGAGATTTTCAATGTACTGATAATTAAGAAGAGAAAAAAATATACCCTTTCTCCAGTTTATATGCGTGGAAATGAAAAACTGTCTCCTACGCGATTTTTGAAAAATAACTCCTGCAAGCGATCGTGTAAGAGCCTGCAAAAAGATGCTACGTCATTCATGGCCTGCTCACCAAGATGACAGCCGTGCCTCTAAAAACCAATTTAAGTGTTCAAATGATCAGTTGTAATTTTATCATAAAATGTGAAAGTATGTGATTTTATTATTTTAAACAAAATATTTCAAGCTTAGTTATATATAATTCATAAAAAAAATAATATTGTAAACATACATTTATATATATGTTAAAATCAAATATACCATGAACTTGACATCAAATAGGCACGGTCCTTTTCTAGCTTCCGTCCGTGTTGCATACTACTTTGCGTACAAACCACTCTCGCGCGTGAATTCTTACCATACTAATGTACACAGTACTCTGTCTAGCTGAGTTTTGCGTTCAAACCGAAGATAACCTGTGCATTAGAGAGTCGAATTCTTCAAAGAAAATATTGTTTTTCGATATTTCTGTAAGTACTCAGATATCGCCTTTCCTCGAAAAAAATATGACGTCTGCCGGGCAGTGTAAACACAGGGGGCCGCAGGGATATGATTTCGCTCTGCCGTGCATGTCCAGTCGGCACTGGCAGCAGCTATAGCTCGCAGTGGCACTGTACTGCAGTCCAACCCCGGCTGCAGCCCTACCGTAAATGAAACATAGCTAGTAACTTTCCTTACCTCTCTACGCTTCCTTTCCTCGGTTCTCTTTGAAGTCGATGCTCGAGGTGTTTCTGTTTTATAACTCATGTGAGCAAATATGGTCGGGATTGCATCTGGCTTCCGGAGTTTTCTCGGTTTATAACCGAGGGCCACAGCCTGCCTGTCAACGTAAAAACACTGCTTCTCAAATGGTCCACGCACAGGTAGGTCACGACACGATATCGAGAATTCTTGTAGGCCCTAAGATTTTTGTGTTTGGCTTCGTTGTACCGAGATTTCTCAGCCATACAGCGCACCTTTCACGATACTTTTGTGGGTCTGGGACGGAAAAAAACTATTTTCCTGGGCAATTTTCTGCACGATTCGAGCAAATCTAAAATTGACACATCGGCATGATATAAGATAGCCCGACCAGACGACGCTGAATGCGGTATTCATACATTACAATGCGCATTATTCATGTACAAAAACACTTTAACACCCTCCCATCCTCATTCCATAACCTGTTTACTGTGAACTCCAGCGTCCACGCCTACCCAACTCGACATGCCAAAGATTATTACCTCAGCAATCCCAAGCTAATGATAGCTCAAAAGTCAATTAGACACCATGAACCAGATGTTTGGAATAATCTCCCTAAGCAAATAAAGGCAACCACTAAATTATAGTAATTCTTTTAAGGCACTAATGAAAAAATATCTTTTATCGAATCATATTAATGTATGACACCCCAAGATTTTTTTTTGTTGGATTTTCATATTAGCTCATTAATTAACACTTCATACAGATAGGAGTTTAGTAACTTGCTGCATGATTCTTATTTTTTTCATTCATTTCATTTCATTTCATTTCCGACAAAAGTATACAATATGACATTTGCATATAAATCAAAGTAAAGTACAATGTGACTTTCGCATATTCAAATGACATTTAAAAGCAGGCTTTTTTTTTTACAATGAAGCAAAACATACTTTTAGGTAAAGAAATGCATGAGCAAACTGTAACTTAATCGTAACAAAGACAAATGTCGGAAATAAGGGAGACTGCTAAAAGCATTGTGTACGTTCGTCGTAAATGAAATAAAATGAAATGATTCGTTTTAAAATCATACTCATGATCACTAATAGTGTAAACAGAAATATGTTACAGTTAAACATTAAATTAACAAAATTGTACATCACGCTCTGCACAGCACAGCACAGCACTCACCTCAGCACGGTATGATAGTCATAGTTTGTTTATTATATTCGCGGAAAATGACTCTTGAAAACAAATAAAATCATACCATTTTGAGTTATCCCCTGTATTCTCTTATTACCTCACAAATTAATATGCTATTTCGGAGTTGATTATTGATTCCATTTTGCAGACAGGTCCCTTAAACAGTTACGTAAGTCATATTTGCCATGCCAAGCAGCTTTTTATGATCGCGGTCCTTGCTTTCCTGCCAATACAATGTCTAAAAATAAGCAATTCTAAAAATAATTCATTTAAATCCCCATTGTTATTTTTCCCCCAATTTTTTGTTATTGTAACGACATAACATATTCTGAATGAATAATCAATCATCAAATAGTTAATTGACAATAAATTGTTATTTTCACGATTTCCTTCTTAACTTTTTGTGATATTATGCTATACATCTTATACATCGAATATTGATATGTATGTATGTATTTTGAATAAATTTGTAAGACAGTATGCTAAGCTTATGCGTCGTGTAATGTTATCTTCAAAATGTATGTATTCTCCTGTTATAAGTGATTTGAAAAAAAAAAAAAAACAGAAATAGAACCAACTAACCAACCAAACAAACAAACAAGAGAAAGAGGTGAGTAATCATCGATTTTGACCGATAATGTAGATGTAATACTGAATTTCACCGGCACTTATTTTGTATGCTCAGCAATATCTTATTGGAATGATTTGAAAACAGAGACACGCTGTTTTAATTTAGAATTGTTTAAAATTAAATTATGATATATGTTGGGCAATTCCACGTTAAAATGGACTTGACCATCAAATTTTCAAAAGAGTCAAATCTCATTCATTTTGGTATCAAATGAAAGCTTAAGGACTGAATATTTCAAATTTACCATCTTGTTAAAAAAATTACATAATTAACTTTGCTGAATATGTGCATAAAATCAGCATAACTGAATTTGACATAAATACCTGAAAAATATATTGAAGTTAAATGGATGTAGCATGAGAAAATGAAAAAGGAGGTAAAAACTTTGCCTTTGCTTTCAGAGTTAAGGGTTGAACATCATTACCAAATCATCAAAGTGCAAGATTTTCTATGTGTTAAGCTTCAGCGAACATCGCAAATACGATCATCAATAATGTCACGGTGTTACAGTAAAAATTGATGTTTTCAGAATTGTTTGAAAATTACAAACACAAAAGGAATTGTTTTGATAGCCCAAATCATGACCATGTGTAGCTACCGTATACAAGTACTAAAATGATGTTAACTCATTTTGTAAATTAATTAAAGCTGATTAAAATATGTCACGGTGTTACAGTAACTGTAACACCATCAATATAACACCGTGACTTGCATTTCAATAACACAGGACACATACCGGATTACCAATAACTAACTGTTGAAGTGACCATCTGATTTCTCTGTCACATTTTCTCAAAAGGTTTTTCAAGGTATTGTTCATAACAGATGGGTCAAGCTCGCTGAAAAGGTTCATCTGATTGGAAAATCAACTGGATGAGCGTTCGTTTTATCACAATCAATGAAAATTACCTTTACTTGATAAGACTTTCGCCTGCTGGCTCTGCAGGCTTCTTCAGATCGAGCGTTGTGAGAAGGACTTCCCACGAGCCGACGTAGCTGGCGCACGCCGATCTGAGAGAATGGGATCGTATATTGAGGAAAGTGAATATTGTCCACATCAAGAGTCCTATACGCACACGTAAGGCGGAGAACATCGTCGCTAACGCAAGGAAAGCATTGCTATCGGAAAGGATCAGGATTACCCAAAACAACATCAAAGATCTTACAACTCAAAGCCGGGAATTAAAGGGAGAAATCAGCACCACATTACAACAGGATCGCTTCAACCAAGTGGAAGGATTTGTAACCCGTTCAAAGGAAAGGGAATTTCTAAAGTCGAGACAACGCCAGCAGTGCAAGCTGCAGCGCTTATTGGAGAAGGCCAAGAACACCTCTACCCAGGAATTGGACCTCTCTGGCACACAACTCAAGAAATGGGTGGTCAACATATCCAAACACAAGCTCTCACAAGGAGAAACCTCAGTTCTAGCAAAAGGATTGAGTTTTGCGGTTGCGCCTGAAACTCTACCAATCGAGGAATTCGTGGTGGCGACGGAACAAGCCACGGCAGATCTCAAGAAGCCCCAAGCCGACCTTCTGAGAAATGATGTCTTGGGAATACTTAAGAATGCAAGACCTCCTCAACCGAACATCAGCACAGACGAAAAGAAAGCCTTGACAGAACTAGCTTCAAATAAGGAAATTACCATCCTTCCCGCAGATAAGGGGAAAGCTACAGTGGTCATGGACACTCAAGACTACAAAGACAAGGTCAGTACCATGTTGGCAGATGCTGGGACGTATGAATTACTAACTTGTGACCCCACTTCCTCTTACAAACGGAAGTTAATAGCGCTACTTAAGCCGCTCAAAGCTCACAACAAGATCACTTCCAAACAGTACGACTACCTCTATCCAACGGCCGAGAATGTACCACGTCTGTATTGTACCCCTAAGACTCACAAAGAAGGCTTTCCCCTCCGCCCCATAGTGGATTACATTGGATCCATCGGTTACAATACCTCAAGGTCATTAGCAGACATATTGTCACCGGTGGTAGGGAAGACAGATCACCATGTACTCAATTCCAAGGACTTGGCAGAAGAGTTTAAGGACATCACAATCGAGGAACATGAAGTTCTGGTCTCGTTCGACGTCGTGAGCCTTTTCACCAACACCCCAATCAACCAATCCATTCAGATCGTAAGGGACAGACTCCAGAAAGACTCCGAACTACACAAGAGGACCAATCTCACAGTGGACGACATCATAAAGCTTCTTGAATTTATCTTGTCGACCACCTACTTCAGCTTTGACGGCAATGCCATACCGCCAAAAATATGGAACAGCTATGGGCAGCCCAGTGTCACCCGTTGTCGCAAACATCTACATGGAATACTTGGAAGAAGAAGCCATTGCCTCCGCTCATGATGACATCAAACCCAGAGTTTGGAAGCGTTATGTGGATTACATCCTTGCCATCGTAAAGGCAGACACAGTCGACAGACTCAAGGCACACCTAGACCAAGTCGATGACACAGGCAGTATAAAATTCACCCATGAGCTGGAGGTTGATAATTCCATCCCTTTCCTGGACACCAAGATCACAAAAAGACTGGATGGCACAACCAAGATGGTCGTCTACAGAAAAAAGACACACACGGGACAATACCTGAATTTCCAATCCCACCATCCACTCCATCAAAAACTAGGGGTCATCCGTACACTCATGGACAGAGTACACAGCATCGTCACGGAGGAAGCAGACCTGAAGGAAGAGGAAGATTACATCCAGTCCTCTCTCAGGAAATGTGGATACCCTGGCTGGTCTTTCAAGAAAGCCAAAAAGAAAAGGGGGGATAATCAAACCAAGAAGAACTCACAGACCAAACCAACCAATCAGAGGAGGAAATTGGTAACCATCCCATATGTAAAGGGTACCTCGGAAGCATTGCAAAGGATTTACCAGAAATACCACATCTCCACAGCATTCAGGCCACACAAGAAACTCAGGAACATCCTAGTCCACCCAAAAGACAAACGACCCATCGATGACCAAGCGGGGGTAGTTTACCAGATTCCATGTGGTAACTGTGAAAGAAGCTACATTGGAGAAACAGCTAGGAAATTTGGCACCAGAAAAAATGAACACAAACTAGAGGTAGACACAGTTAGTGCGTCCTACTACACAAGAGGGAAAAAGAAGGAATCCACCTCCCACATGCACAAGTCGGCCATCAGCGACCATGTGGCCAGTGAAAACCACCACATCAACTGGAAGAAGTGTTCCATCCTAGCCAGAGACTCTGGAAAAACCTCACGCTGGATAAGGGAAGCAATTCACATTCGGAAACAACAAGGGAGAACCTTCAACCGAGACCTCGGACAATATTCACTTTCCTCAATATACGATCCCATTCTCTCAGATCGGCGTGCGCCAGCTACGTCGGCTCGTGGGAAGTCCTTCTCACAACGCTCGATCTGAAGAAGCCTGCAGAGCCAGCAGGCGAAAGTCTTATCAAGTAAAGGTAATTTTCATTGATTGTGATAAAACGAACGCTCATCCAGATGGGTCAAGCTATATCCACAAAGATTATCAATAGTACTTGTTGCCAGCATCACGCAATTTTAACCCTTTCTGTGCCAAAAATCTAGAACTGTGTTTACAATGCCGAGGGGTTTGATATGCCAATCGACACTCAGAGCACATGGACGGTTAAAATGGCAGCAGTCCACTCACAGTGTGCCACCTACCACATTTATAACTATCCAGAGCAAACATTTCTGAAGGTTTTGAACTTTTAATTAAGGCAACAGTTTCAGTTGGGTTAATAGTATACCCTTTGTTTGATATTTCTATCATAATTAATCATTTTATCACATGGTTTGACTCTTCTTTTGTAGACTCAAATAGCAGAAAAAAGGTTTTTAGTCAACAATGCTTTTTTTTACTCTGCAAACTGCAACTACAGCTACACTGTCCACTTTATATTTTCTAGCATTTCATACCCAAATGTCAAAGGTTCTGACGAAAAGGGGGCGGGAGACATATCATGTAATCATTGTTATACACAGTGTTGTATGCAATCATCAGAATTTGGTCCATTTTCATTTTTTTTAAAAAAGTTGTAACAAGTGCTCTTTCTTTCCAAGAACAAGTTGATGTTGGATTCTGCCATAGATTGCTTCTTTTTAAATCTCTTGAACAGCTGTTATAATCTAATTGTGAATGCCATGGACTGACAATTTGCATGCAAACTGATGTTAGTATTCAAAAGGTATCATAGACTGGCCATTTATCATGCTCTTTGCATTAATCACATGTTTAATGGTGTTCCTAACATGATAAACGGTCTGAAGTCTTGCTGCAGCTTCCTGGTATCCTAAAGAATTACTTAGGGCATACTGAAGCTAGATCAATGTGTCCACCAAAAGTTAATCTCACTGGAATACTACTTTCCTGTACATGGTGTTGTGCGCAATCTTACAAGTTTCACCGTAATAAGAGCCACACTCACTGGGATTTATGTGCATGAATGAGAATTTGCATTGTAATCATTTTTATATACATGTTCATTTTCCAGTACGTCTTAGAAAAAGAATAATAATTATTTTACATTTTGCACCACAAAAATTGCTTGAATATCTTTTTTATTGTTACCGAAATTGCTAAGTGGGTTCACCTGCTTCATGACCAAAGGTATTAAAATTAAATTTGTATGTCATCTTTAAAATTAATATACAAATCTGACTTTTTACAAATACAAATTGGACAAATTGGAGCAGTTGTAAACCCTAAAAGTTCACTCACAAATATTTAAGAAGCTTTCAATGATGATAACAGAGGGAATTATATGTCTCAAAACATAAAGTATATTTTACTGAAAGAGCAGTGTTCCTGACTGTAATGTGTACAAACATATATGACATGTCACGGCGTTACAGTGCAAAGTTTTTCTTTACTTTATTGTTTTTGTTAATCTGTTATGATTTCAATATTTTTTTTTTCATATGGAAGTGTTATACTGTGATGTCAAACATTCATCATGAATCATTTCATTCTATCTAAAGGAGAAACACTATGAGCTGTAAGTAAGACAACAGGGTTCTCCATAGGTTTTCTACACATATTTCAGAGGTCACGGTGTTACAGTCACGGTGTTACGGTGCACTTATTTATAATCTATGTCATAGTTTTCCTGTCAATTGATTTTTAATCAAATTTTACTTTGTTATGATCATTGAGTCTCTAGTACATCCAATGAAGAGATACACTTAGCTAAATTTTCATTAACTTCACAGAGTTTGGTCAGTAAACAAAGTACACAAAAACCTATGGCCATTTTGCGTCACGGTGTTACAGTGGTAATTAATTATTCATAACTCATTTACCCCCAAAAAATTTCTTCCTTTTTTTTGTTTTCAAAGTTGCTTATGATGATATGCATAGATACAAAATAAAGAAAAAATGTTCTCAAACGTTACATTTTGATCCTTATTTACATTTGATGAGTGAAATTATACTCAAAAGTGTCACGGTGTTATTATGGAATTGCACTGTTGTTGAAGAAATAATCAATACCTACACAGTTTATCAGTAGTTTGATTTGTGCAATAGATCGTTTTCCCCCAATTAATCTTACCTTTTTTGTTTATTTAGGAATTGTTGTAGCATTCACATTTTAAAAAGTTATCATTATGAGTGTTATCTGTTTTTTTTTTATTGTATTTAAATGTTTTTAAATGTTTTCTTAGTAACTGTAATTCTGTAATGCTTTATATGCCTCGCCCCGATGGAAATCAGTCAATGCTGACGCGGGCTACCATTTTTAAAGAACTGAAATTTTGATATTTGATATTTGATATTTTTTTTTTATTTCTGCAATTCCATGACAAGCGTAATATACAAACAAATACATTATTCTTTTGTACAAACCATAGAACTTTTGAAAAAGAATTGATAAACTTGATGAATACAAAATACTGACAAATGTTTGAAACAAATAACACGGTTCATTAATGATAAAGAAAAAAAGGTACAATCTAAGGGGAGCATTGCAGAAAAAGGCTGTATCCTATATATAGCTTACGCTTGAGAGCGGAAACAGCCCAGTTGACAAATATAGATAATGTTTATCCAGGGTGAGTATTGGGATGGGAGCATGGCGTGGGGACGGGGGGGGGGGGGTGCGAGGTGAAGTGCATGTGCAGAGTGGTGAGTGCTTGAAAGCGGTGAGGCCTTCAGTGTGTTTTGGAGATTTAAAAATTATTCAATAATTATACGACGAAATTAGGCAATTCTTTAGCTTTGTCTTAAATGTTCTGACCGATTTGGACTGTTTGATGTGATCCGGAAAGGGATTCCATATATCTGGCCAGCAGTGACTTATTGAATGGTGATTTATAAGAATTCTTGGGTTAGTAACATGAAAATTGTCAGATATTCGGGTTGGATATCTATGTACATTTCTATTACACACAAATATATTATCAAAAATGGGGGGGGGGGGGGTAACAAATTAAAGACAAATTTGAACATGAAAGATGCCGTTTGCAGAGTGTTTATATCACATGCTTTTAAAGTGTTGAGTTGATGGAATAGACAATGATAGAGGATCCGTGTTGGCAAGATAATGGGAACCAGTACAGATACGAAGGGCTTTCTTTTGTAAATGTAAAATCACATTAGTGTTTAATTTAGAGCTATTCCCCCAGACTATATTGCAATAGGAAATATGTGGAAGTACGAGTGAATTATAAAGAAGAAAAAGTGTGTGAGGTGGGAGATAATGTTTAAGTTAATAAAGAATACCGATGACTCTAGATATGGGAAAAAATTCTTTTGAATAATGTATTTTCCAATAAGATTCCTATCCAAATAAACGCCGAGACATTTAGTGGAATCCTTTTATTCAAGACGTATAAAATAAATTTTGATGGTTAAATTTGTAGAATCTGGTATACTTTTTGCTGTAAAATGAATAGAATTGTAATGAGTAGAATGTAAAATGAATCTTATTAATATTTAATGATAATTTATTGCTATCAAACCACTGTTTTACTTTATTAAGTTCAATGTTTAACGTGTTGACTAGTGTGGAAAGACATGTGTGGGAATAAAAGATATTGGTGTCATCTGCAAACAGAATAAAAGATATCAAGGAGGAAGAACGAACAACATCGTTAGTATATATGAAGAATAATAATGGTCCAAGAATCTAAACTTGTGGGACGACATCAACTGGTAAATTGCATGAAGATTCTGATTTAAAAACAACATATTGACTTCGGTTGGAGAGATAGCTAGTAAACCAGGCAAGCGCAACGCCTCTTACACCATACGCATATAATTTATATAATAGAATATCGTGATCAAGGGTGTCAAATGCCTTGCTTACATAAAAACTCCGATGATTTTTTTTTTTCGGCCAACGAATGGGATATGGCATCGTTTAGAGAAATAATAGCAGAGTCTGTAGAGTATTTCTTCCGGGAGCCATACTGGTTTGGTACAAGTAATTCGTTACAATAAAAAGATGAGTATAATCTATTCAATTTTTCCAATATTTTTGATAATGTTGGCTAATAAATATATGGGACGGTAATTACTAATTAAATGAGGGTCATCTTTTTTAGATATTGGAATAACTTTGGCAACCTTAAATAAATCAGGATAAGAACCACTCAGAAGCGATAAATCAAAAACATAAGCTAGGGGAGAAGCTAAAATATAAATAAGTTATGGGGAAAAAATCGCTCGCGGCGGCCTTCAACCTTGAATTCTCATGCAGTCTTCTGAGCCATCTTTAACTCCTTTATCCCCGATCTTCGCTCATGACATGGATTGAACCCTTGCCCTCCTCAGTGACAGTGCAGTGCTCAACAAACCACTCCGCCATGGTATCTCCCAACTACTAGTAAAATAAACACCCATAAGCACCAAACATACACACATCATCATCATCATCATCATTGCACTCACCACCGTCATAGACAAATGGTCTCTGTCGGTATACACACCTTGATGTTCTCGATCAAGGTCTGGTTTTCCGGGACGCCTTCGACGATTGCAATCAGGACGTCAGAGTAACCACCATTCTCGAGTTTGATCGGAAATTTTTCTCCCTGGCTGGCCACCATATCTGCAGCCAGTCCGACGAAAAAGAGGCAGGTGGCACAGATTTCACAGAATTTCATTTCCCCCCTAGAATGTTAGCAGTTATCAAAGGTTTTTGCTTATAGATGGCGAGAAACTAGTACATGTATACCTTTCATACCAAACTTCTCCAGACGTCACCCGAGCGCACTCTAGACGGACGTCTGCCTGGGGTGTGATTCGTTAAGTGAACACGACGTGCGAGCAGAGCACCGTTTCACAGTCAGACCGCAACACCGCTGTTAATGAGCTCAAATCAAAAATTTATCGTAGGCGCAGGTTTTTGCGCATGTCCTTCTCGGCACCCGAGATTCTGCGAAATATTCAGAGACGAAAAAAAAAAGTTCTTGCTGCATTAGTTATCGCTGTATACTAGTGTGCTGGTACATATACATGATTGTGTATCCTATAGTCATAAGTACATTGCATACTAATTGCACACACAAAAAAGGTGTGCACATGTGCTTCGCTCTAGGTAAAGTACATTGACTCGAGAAAAGTTTTGTTTACATGACTAAAAGGGGAACACCCACTCCAATGTTGTAGTTGACGTTGTGCTTCGCTCTATGTAAAGTGCATTCACTCGAGGAAAGTTTGGTTTACATAACTAAAAGGGGAACACCCACTTCAATATTGTTAGTTGACGTAATGCTTTGAGAGTGCATGCCATAATGTTTATGAGATTATCATTAATACAGGGTCCATCCATTTCTGTGGATAGATTTGTTTTATTTTTGTCTTTTTTTTTGTAATGACTACTTTAGATCTAGACAGTTTCTACACAATGAATATCTCTTTATCAGATTGGATATACTGTGTGTATGTTATACGAACTGTGTCGCGATCCAGCTACATTTATGGCATCTTGTAGCCTCGATCTGAACAATTGGAAATGAAATTCGTTTGGCATGGAAAAGAATTGAATAACATGTTTGACACATGCATAACATTCAGTTGTGAAAATTATTATTGTAAAAGTATCTGATCCTCACATTAAGTCACCATCTTAGGCCTAGACAATCTACACGAAATAATGCATGGGCTCATTTATACACGTGCTGCTTGCATATCACACCCTATACTTAATGATGATGATTATTATTTGAGCCATAATTCAAAGATAAATGCCTAAGTGCGCAATAAATTATCCTCTTTGATCTGTCCTTCATTTCAACAGGACACATCAGACCACAACGACAGACCGCTTCTCCATCGGCTAGATATACAGACATGTCCTGCAGCAGACCGAATAAAGTTCTGATCATTGGAGACTCAATTTTGCGAGACTTAGAAGAATTTCTCCTACATCTTGACGTTGACTAAATTTTCAGTGTTCTCTGTTTTCCGGGGGCAACTGTAGAGACGATTCGTACATCAATCAGAGAGAAATTACATGATATTGTATTTGACGAAGAACTTGATTATGTCTTTGTGCATGTTGGAACAAACAACTTGAAGTTCGGCTTATGGGAGAGAGAGGAGAAGCATTATCTGAATCTCTTTCATACACTGTCGGAACTATTCAGATCTGCATCTATTGTATTTTCTGGAATTCTTCCCCGTTGGGACTCGCAGGAATTGTATGAACGCTCACTAATATTCAATTGTGGACTTGAATTATTATGTAAAAGATTAGGATGTGAGTACGTCGACTTTTCTCGCGACTTCGTTGATTCTGTTTACTTGTTCTTTAAAGATGGACTGCATCTCCTGCCACCAGGCAAGGCATTTCTAGCGTTTTCTTTAGATTTGTACCTTTTTCATAAATTTCGTGAATGTTCGTCAGCTAGTAGATCTACTTCATTTCGAAAATGGATACCTAATAAACTGAGAAACAGTGTGCAGCTTTGAAGCAAAAGAGCAAGAAAGAGCCATGGAAGGAGATGGATTTGGACTTGTATGTGTACACGAGGAGGGAGAGATACGGCAAGCAGCGCGGCGGTTTAACAGACACCAAAAAAGAAAAAGAAAATGGAATCAAAAGAAACTACAAACGAAATGGACATCCCCAGGGTTTATCAATCCCCGCAGGTATTCGTATGTGCCAGATCCGCCGAAATTGCCTCCACATCAGCACATTGGTAGGAAGATAGTTTCCTTCATCCCCTTCCGTGAAATCAATGTTGCTCGTTATGATAGGATAATCTCAAAAACACAACTTCCATGCCAACGATCTCCCTACATCCAAAGAAAAAGGGCAATAAAAAGCGGACGAAGCGAAGAAAGCGAACTGTCCGTCGGCGTAGGAAAAGGAAGGTATCTTTATTTTCAATAACTTTCAGAGTTCTAAATGATCAATGTTGACACATTTGACTTCTTAAATTTGACATGAAAGCAAAGTTATGTATTCTAGATTAAATCATGTTATTATTTAACATTTTAATGCCTTTATTCACTCAAAGAAAACAGTGGTGATATATGTAGGGCCTTCACCAATATGATTTTATACAATCTGTTACAATTTTCAAACAACTAAATTTAGAGTTTTCAGGTTCATTATTGTGATGACTTACATGCAAACATTCATGTCAAGTTAGAGGGAAATTTCCAAATAAATTACTCAATATTTTCTGACCCATTCATGGATTCCTCCAGCTCCACTAGTACGGATACGACAATGCTGAGAAAATTTTTGAGTTTGCAACCTTTTTTGACATTAATCTGCATAATAAATACTAAAGTCTTTGAGTAACTTATCAAAAAAATATATACCGTAAACACATAAAATTGAACCTTCAACAACAATTCATCCTGCAATTGATATTCAGTACAATGTTAAATGAAATATCATCTTACACCACGGTTTTTTGGGGCAATATCATTCTCATCACAACGTAAATTACTGTGAAATACATACCTTTTGAAGAGCTACCGAGTGTACATTCTGAAAAATTACCACGTTTACATTATGTTCTTTTTGTATGGTATAGCACCCATCCAACTCCAGTAATTCTTCAGAAATCCAGACGGATCTAACGAGCATCTTGACAACTTCTCTATCGCCGACCATGATGTCCAGGGACAATGTCCAGCCATCTGGTAGACCACCAGATTCATCCTCCGACACCTTGCCAACTTCTCCATCGTCGACCATGATGTCCAGGGACGATGTCCAGCCATCTGGTAGACCACCAGATTCATCCTCCGACACCTTGGCAACTATTCCATCGCCGACCATGATGTCCAGGGACGATGTCCAGCCCTCTGGTAGGCCACCAGATTCATCCGCCGTCATCTTCACAACTTCTCCATCGCCGAGCATGATATCCAGCGACGATGTCCAGCCATCTGGTATACCGTCAGATACACCCTCCGACACGTGCCAACTTCTCCATCGCCGACCATGATGTCGAGCGAAGATGTCCAGACCACTTGTAGGCCACTTGATTCACCCTTCAACATCTTGACAACTTCTCCATCGTCGACCATAACGTCCAGCGACGATGTCCAGCTATCTGGTAGGCCACCAGATTCACGCAGCAGCCAGGCTTTATTTTCTTAACCTTTCCATCACACTTTCACGTCTGTACTATCATTGGGGTGAAAAAAAGACCCATACCTGCTTGTTAAAAGCAGGAATGCGGTTCGTGTAAAATATGTAATTGTAAATCTGTTAGATATGTTCATTTATCAGCAATTACCTGGTAGATCAAAAGAATTAATTGAACTCATAATGCATTTGTGTGATGTTGAACGAGAAAGTTGCATTTGGTTAAAGTGCATGGCAAAATGCACTAAAAAACTTAAGAATCCCACCTACAATCCAAAAAAAAAAAAAAAATAGGAAGAAAGAAAGGACAGAGTGTTTCTTGTCATAATCATGACATTTGCTCAAACACGTCTCAGAGAGACTGTCACTGCAGCATTGTTTTTCTGTAGAATCTATTCCAGACACAGTACCATTATGTATGAAACACAGAACGGAATTATCGCATTTTGTAGACTGGGAATCCTGCTCAGTTTGTGAAAATAACCTTAGGACAGAAGACAAAAGATATTCATATTCCTCCGTAATCGATATAGATATGGACAGACTCTTGAAAATCAATGAAAATTTGACCTTAAATGAAGATAGCATATTATGTAGCCCGTGTTACAGATACTGTTTAAAGCTCATGAATAAACCAGCATCTTCAACTGATGAGCTACAAGATACTTTACAAAAAGAGGCTGCACAATATGCAGAAGCTGACCAGGAAACAATACAACTGAGAGTTATGTGTGATGCTTTCCTTTATGCATGCAAATTATGCAAAGATGATGGATGTTTCTTGTTTGTAAAAGTGTACGACTACTATGACAGTGTCCGAAATTAACAAGCTCTGTAAGGAAGATTTTAATCATCACAATATGCAAAAAAGCCCATCGTATATAAATGGTAGAATAATTCATAAGTTTGGTGATCTGTTGCATTCACATCGAATTGCACGAAAGCACGGACTGTTTTATTATCATTCGAATCTATCACATGATGACATATTAAATGTCTGGCATTTGTCACACTCAAAACTTCACATGATCCAAAGAAGCGAAGGAAGTGACGATGTCGAGATGACAGAAGGAGAATCTCAGTTGTCTGCTGATACACAATCTGATGTTAACACACAGTTTAGAAACATAACATCGTACTGCAATGATTCTTTACGCAAACAAGGAAAGCGCATTACCAGCGCTTTTGTCTCTAACCCAATGTCCTTAGCTGAATTCGAATTTCAGACTGCATATAAGTTATTCAACCCCCTTATTTGGAACATTGTTTGTATGATAACAGCTTGTCCGGAGGAGATCAAATTTTCAGACAGATATAGATATATGCAAAGAATATATCCAATTTCCTTCTGAAGAAGGGCATTCATATCATAGGAGAAAACAGAGAAGAGCTGCAACTATAATATCTCTTTTACAATATTGGTAATGCATGAGGACAATAACTATCCCCTGCAAATCATAGTTGCAAACTGCGTGAAAAGAATGCCCCATTCAACGAAGTTACTGAGAATTTTAAACCATATTCGATTTGCTTGGTCGGAGAGCACTTTAGACAGATTCTTGCAGGATATTCATGACAAGCGCACTGAATCTGGACCTTTAACTGAACTTAAACCTTCTGCATTTACTATAGTGTCCAAAGATAATATTGATGTTCTCACTCCATATGCGGCAGTTACGGTCGAAGTTGGCACGGGACGTCAATTATGGCTCAGCAACCTAAACCCAAATCTGAATGGTTATACGAACATGAGCAACTACATGTACTATGCAAAGATTCTGACAGGTCGCATGATGAGGAAAACTCCTTTACACCCCTAGCATAGAGGATAGTCAAACACAATCTTCCGTTCCAGTTAAAAAAACCCAAAAGTTCGAAGAAGACTAGCCGAATTTGATCTCGTTGTACCATATCATCAAACATTTGATATTCCTGTATTTACAACCTCTATCAGACCACAACGTAATGAGCAACACTTTTCATTAACTGATTCAGAAATTAAAGCCGAACTACCAGTTTATGAGGAAGCATTTTCGATATGTTGTAGAAAGATTCTATTACATAAGAAATAACATTCCTAGTATAATTCCAAGTTTCAAATGCAAAGTAGCCCTACAAGATTCGAAAGAAGTTGAGAAATCAAAGTTTTCTTACATGTTGAAAAAGCAGATTCTCCTGAAACAATGAAACGTTCACTTGGCCTTTTATACGAGGTGTGTCAGAAAGTTCCAGGACTGGTACAATAGAAAATTCATTTCAAACCCAAACTTCAGCGACGATGTCCTGCCTCCTCTGGTAGACCACCAGATTCATCCTCCGACATTTTGACAACTTCTCCATCGCCGACCATGATGTCCAGCGACGATGTCCAGCCATCTGGTAGACCACCAGATTCACCCTCCGACACCGTGCCAACTTCTGACCATGATGTCGAGCGAAGATGTCCAGCCATCTGGTAGGCCACCAGATTCACGCAGCAGCCAGGCTTTATCTTCTTTACCTTCCCATCACACTTTCACGTCTGTACTATCATTGGGGTGAAAAAAGACCCATACCTGCTTGTTAAAAGCAGGAATGCGGTCCGTGTAAAATATGTATTGTAAATCTGTTAGAAATGTTCATTTATCAGCAATTACCTGGTAGATCAAAAGAATTAATTGAATTCATAATGCATTTATGTGATGTTGAACGAGAAAGTTGCATTTGGTTAAAGTGCATGGCAAAATGCACTAAAAAACTTAAGAATCCCACCTACAATCCCAAAAAAAAAAAAAATAGGAAGAAAGAAAGGACAGAGTGTTTCTTGTCATAATCATGACATTTGCTTAAACACGTCTCAGAGAGACTGTCACTGCAGCATTGAAACTTTTAATGCTTGTTTTTCTGTAGGATCTATTCCAGACACAGTACCATTATGTATGAAACACAGAACGGAATTATCGCATTTTGTAGACTGGGAATCCTGCTCAGTTTATGAAAATAACCTTAGGACAGAAGACAAAAGATATTCATATTCCTCCATAATCGATATAGATATGGACAGACTCTTGAATATCAATGAAAATTTGACCTTAAATGAAGATAGCATATTATGTAGCCCGTGTTACAGTTACTGTTTAAAGCACATGAATAAACCAGCATCTTCAACTGATGAGCTACAAGATACTTTACAAAAAGAGGCTGCACAATATGCAGAAGCTGACCAGGAAACAATACAACTGAAAGTTATGTGTGATGCTTTCCTTTATGTATGTAAATTATGCAAAGATGATGGATGTTTCTTGTTTGTAAAAGTGTGCGACTACTATGACAGTGCCCGAAATTAAGAAGCTCTGTAAGGAAGATTTCAATCATCACAATATGCAAAAAAGCCCATCGTATATAAATGGTAGAATAATTCATAAGTTTGGTGATCTGTTGCATTCACATCGAATTGCACGAAAGCACGGATTGTTTTATTATCATTCGAATCTATCACATGATGACATATTAAATGTCTGGCATTTGTCACACTCAAAACTTCACATGATCCAAAGAAGCGAAGGAAGTGACGATGTCGAGATGACAGAAGGAGAATCTCAGTTGTCTGCTGATACACAATCTGCTGTTAACACACAGTTTAGAAACATAACATCGTACTGCAATGATTCTTTACGCAAACAAGGAAAACGCATTACCAGCGCTTTTGTCTCTAACCCAATGTGCATATAAGCTATTCAACCCCCTTATTTGGAACATTGTTTGTATGATAACAGCTTGTCCGGAGGAGATCAAATTTTCAGACAGATATAGATATATGCAAAGAATATATCTAATTTCCTTCTGAAGAAGGGCATTCATATCATAGGAGAAAACAAAGAAGAGCTGCAACTATATTTCTTTTACAATTGGTAATGCATGAGGACAATAACTATCCCCTGCAAATCATAGTTGCAAACTGCGTGAAAAGAATGCCCCTTTCAACGAAGTTACTGAGAATTTTAAACCATATTCGATTTGCTTGGTCGGAGAGCACTTTAGACAGATTCTTGCAGCATATTCATGACAAGCGCACTGAATCTGGACCTTTAACTGAACTTAAACCTTCTGCATTTACTATAGTGTCCAAAGATAATATTGATGTTCTCACTCCATATGCGGCAGTTACGGTCGAAGTTGGCACGGGACGTCAATTATGGCTCAGCAACCTAAACCCAAATCTGAATGGTTATACGAACGTGAGCAACTACATGTACTATGCAAAGATTCTGACAGGTCGCATGATGAGGAAAACTCCTTTACACCCCCTAGCATAGAGGATAGTCAAACACAATCTTCCGTCCCAGTTAAAAAAACCCAAAAGTTCGAAGAAGACTAGCCGAATTTGATCTCGTTGTGCCATTTCATCAAACATTTGATATTCCTGTATTTACAACCTCTATCAGACCACAACGTAATGAGCAACACATTTCATTAACTGATTCAGAAATTAAAGCCGAACTACCAGTTTATAAGGAAGCATTTTCGATATGTTGTAGAAAGATTCTATTACGTAAGAATAACATTCCTAGTATAATTCCAAGTTTCAAATGCAAAGTAGCCCTACAAGATTCGAAGGAAGTTGAGAAATCAAAGTTTTCTTACATGTTGAAAAAGCAGATTCTCCCGAAACAATGAAACGTTCATTTGGCCTTTTATACGAGGTGTGTCAGAAAAGTTCCAGGACTGGTAAAATAGAAAATTCATTTCAAACCCAAACTTCAAACTTAGAGATTTCCCCTTCAAAGTAATCTATCTGGAGTATATAACTGTGATATTAGCTCTCTACAGCCATCAGATTTTTTCTACACAATTTTATACACACATCCTCTGTTTCACGTCGTTCCGCAATGAGCATAGAGCAATGAACAAACTTGAAGTTTCTGGTAGGGTTGGGCAGCTCTGTCGAAGCGCTGAAAGTGCTGCAGCAAGTCTACGGAGGTTATACGAATTCATGTACTTGTGTTTTTGAGTGGTGCAAGAGGTTTAACGAAGGATTAGAAAACGTGGAAGATGACCCCATAGGGGCGGAAGGCCCTCAACAACCAGGACTAAAGTCAACATTGAGCGCGTCAGGCAGATGGTGCGTGGCAATTGTTGGCTGACTTTTCGAATAATGGCAAATGAGCTAGGCATGAATCGGGACAGCGTCTGGAAGATTCTTACTGAAGATCTAGACATGCGGAAAATCTGTGCAAAGATGGTGCCAAAACTCATGAGTGATGACCAGAAGAATCAACGCATTCAACTTTGCCAGGACATCATCAAGCGCCTTGAAACTTGAAACCAAACCAGACTTGCTAGGGAGAGTCATTTAATACCAGTCATCACCTAAGTCCTGGTCGTTGAGGGCCTTCTGCTCCCGGGGTCATCTTCCACGTCCTCTCATCCTTCTTTAAACCTCTTGCAACACTTAAAAACACACGAGCGTGACATCTTCTCGTCTTCGTAGACTCGCTGCAGCACTTTCAGCACTTCTTATAGAGTTCCCCAACCTTACCAGAAACTTCAAGTTTGTCCGTTGGTCTGTGCTCATTACGGAACGACGTGAAACAGAGGATGTGTATATAAAATTAATAAGAAAAATTCTGCTTGCTGTAGAGAGCTAAGATCACAGTTACATACTCAAGATAGATTACTTTGAAGGTGAAATCTCTTAGTTTGTAGTTTGGATTTGAAATAAATCTTTTATGACACCAGTCCTGGAACTTTTCTGACACACCTCGTATGATACGTTTAAAGTTGGAAAAGACATAATCACATACAGTGTAGTTGGGGATGGTGCAACAATTCGACTTCTTGTTAATCTTAAAGGTAGGGGATACCTTTTACAGAACTCCCAAAATGCAGCAAAACATTAAATATGAACCTCAGGGGACTTGTTTAGGCCACTGCTTAGAAATTTGGAAGTCAACAGTTATCTGCAATTTGAATAATGCACAAAACTCAACTACTCAGTAGTTCTGTGTGTCAGCCACACTTTAGCCTTTTTGTTGCAGTCTTCTGTATTTTTTATCTATAAACACAAATCTAAAAGTATAAGAGCTGATGTAATAACATATAGAGTGTGTGGCAAGAATGTATATAGAAATGTTTGTAAGTTTTGATGAACTTTATTCACAAAATATACATGATGGACACACATGCAGTGCATGGGTAATGTACTGGAATTTACGGTGAGCCCCGAAAAAAATTCAATTCAAAATCTAACGGTCAATAAAAATGTACTAAATGTTACCTTCCACTTTCAATACTTTATGGGAGTTTCTAAAATGATACTCTCTTCAACATACCACTGTGTTTACACAACTCTTCATTTAAGGCATGCAAATGGGATTCCCTACCTTTAAGAAAGAATTTGGAGAATCTTTAGATTGGGTTATCCCATACTTAGGCGATTGGCATGTACTCAAGAATTATCAGGAAATTTTAATTGTATTGTGGGACGCTGGGTTAAAAGATGTTGCAAAGTTAACACACAAACTGTCCACATTGTCAAGCTTAGGGAATTATTCGAATTTTAACCGTATACACACCAATTTCTGTTACAAGTGTTTGAAGCCATTTTTATGGTACAGCTAAGTTGTTTTCTGTCATACAAAGAAAGGATATGTGATGGCTTCAGTGGAGAAGAATTCATTCAAAAGGTTGGCGAAGTTGTTTCTTGTCTAAGACATGAAGATGGGGTATATAAAGGTGTGTCTGAATTTCTAAAACAACAAAGGCATTTTCAGACACAAATTCTAAATGCTCTTCATGACGAGTTCCTAGTGTTTAGCAAAGAAATGTCTGCTAAACTCGAAACTTTTCGATTTTGGCATCAATTTCTCTCAAGAGACTGCTTATGTTACATTAATCTACACTTAGCAATTCGAACAGGTAATTGGAATCTTAGAATTGCTGCCCTCAAATCTATGGCTCCAATTTTTCATGCCTTTGATAGACAGAATCACTCATTTTTTAATCCATTACATTTCAGTTCAGTACAATATGTCAGTCTGTACAGTCTGCCAGAGTATGTTATTTGGCACTTAAGAAAAGGAGTATTTGTATCCAGTGTGACAGGAACAAATTTCTCAAAGGTTGCATGGGATGAATGTCACGAAATGTTGATTAACAAAGATTGTAAAAACAGTTTTTTCAGGACACTCACCACAACACATAGAAAAAACATGTGCAGCTCTTGAATTCCAAGCCAAAATAGTATCTAACTTTGAACCATGGGCGTAAATCCGGGGGGGGGGGGGGGGATGGGGGGGGATATATCCCCCCCCCCCCTGAAGTGGAGGAGGGGGGATGGCCTGTACAATCATTTCCCCTGAATTTTGAGAAAAAATGGAGGAAGCAGAAATGTGATTGTATCAATTTTGGCATATTGCATGACGTTTAAATTGTACGCCGGCCTTCAGACAGGTAACAGAGCTGAACAGTATTCTATCTTGTAGGAAAATGTATACATATCAAATTTTCTCAAGCGCTCACTCGCTTCGCTCGCTCGCGAAAAAGTAACATCGACATACACTGTAAGGTATGGCTCAGACGTTAACAACGTCAAATAGTATAGGCCTAGATGTAAACATGCTATGACGCGAGTAACTGGGGACCATCTGCAAAATATGTACGAAAACAAACAAACAAACAATAACAAAAACTATATCGCCATAATTGAACCCCCTCCATTTCCTGAATCATTCCTGAGAAACGACAGTGACATGGTGACTCAGTCAGGATACATCTATGGGCATACCCGGGGAAGATCAGGGGCGTCGAATCTATAGCTATAGATATATATATATCGGGGGGGGGGGGGGGGGGCGGGGCAAAGGGGCATTTGCCCCACCCCTACGGAAGTGTTTAGTCAGACAAATCATTATCCCCCAAGCAATTCCCGAGATGAGGACAAACCTCGAACTTTCTTAATGGAAAATTGTCCAAATATCGCCAGAACTATGCACCAGATCGTTGTATTGCAATCATAAACATGCAAAAGCTCCGCTATACAGGATCCCTTTCGATAGACTTTGTACACTTTTGAGATTGACGTATATTTCCCTAATTTATCAAAGAGTGTGCAGCAGATCTTTCACTTAACAAAAGCACCCTCATATGCAGAGGCGTCGATGGGGGGGGGGATGGTTCCCCCATAAAAGTGGGACAAACAAAAGCGAAAAATATAGCTACAAACGGCAGTTTTTGTAGTGTAAAATGTCAAAATTTTAAAGCTCCCTCGCTCCGCTCGTTCGCATTTAATCGCTATGCCATTCTCCTAATGTTGCTGCCAGTGACTGACAGCAGTTGCGCCCGGTGCGCCCCCCCCCCTTAATTTCCAAAGCGAAAAAATATAGCTACAAAGGACAGTTTTGGGGACTGTAAAATGTCAACATTTTGAAGATCACTCGCTTCGCTCGCTCGCATTTAATCACTGTGCCATTCTGCTGATGTTGCTGCTACTAATTGCCAGTAGTTTCGCCCGGTGCGCCTCCTTAATTTCCAAAGCGAAAAAATACAGCCACAAACGACAGTTTTGGGGACTGTAAATGTCAAATTTTTCAAGCTCACTCGCTTCGCTCACTCGCATTTAATCGTTATGCCATTCCCCTGATTTTGCTGCCAGTAACTGCCAGCAATTTTCGCCCGGTGCGCCCTCCCTTAATTTCCAAAGCGAAAAAATACAGCCACAAAGGACAGTTTTGGGGACTGTAAAATGTCAAAATTTTCAAACTCGCTCGCTTCGCTCGCTCGCATTCAATCGTTATGCCATTCTCCTGATGTTGCATGCTGCAAGTAATTGCCAGCAGTTGTGCCCGGTGAGCCCCCCCCCCCCCTTAATTTCCAAAGCAAAAAATATAGCTACAAACGACAGTTTTGGGACTGTAAAAAGTCAAAATTTTCAAGCTCACTCGCTTCGCTCGCTCGCATTTAATCGTTATGCCATTCCCCTGATATTGCTGCCAGTAACTGCCAGCAGTTGCGCCCGGTGCGCCCCCTTTAATTTCCAAAGCGAAAAAAATACAGCCAAAAGCGGCAGTTTTTGGACTGTAAAATGTCAAAATTGTCAAGATCGCTCGCTTCGCTCGCTCGCATTTAATTGTTATGCCATTCTCCTGATGTTGCTGCCAGCAAATGCCAGCAGTTGCACCCGGTGCGGCCCCCCCCCCCTTAATTTCCTAAACAAAAAATATACAGCCACAAACGGCAGTTTTTTGGACTGTAAAATGCCAAAATTTTCAAGCTCGCTCGCTCCGCTCGCTCGCATTTAATCGATATACCATTCTCCTGATGTTGCTGCCAGTAACTGCCAGCAGTTATGCCCGGTGCGGCCCCCCTCTAATTTCCAAAGCGAAGAAGTATAGCTACAAACGGCAGTTTTTAGACTGTAAAGGTATTATGTCAAAATTTTCAAACTCGCTCGCTCCGCTCGCTCGCACTTAATCGCTATGCCATTCTCCTGATGTTGCTGCCAGTGATTGACAGCAGTTGCGCCCGGTGTGCCCCCCTTAATTTCCAAAGCGAAGAACATAGCTACAAACGGCAGTTTTTGGACTGTAAAATGTCAAAATTTTCAATGTAAGAAGATTTCACCGTGGGAGGGGGAAACCCCCCTTAGACCATACCCTCCCCCCTCCCCCTCGCTTGCTTCGCTCCCTCACGATCTCATAACCGCTCCCCCTGAGATCAAATCCTGTCTACGCCGATGATAGGCCCCACTATTTAGTAGGCCTTCGCAGTGATGTCGCACAGGCGGAGCAAGAGCTGAAATACCACGATTTAGTCGTTCTATAATATATTGTGAATATTTCATTTTCTATTGTTTTTTTAAAGAAAAAAAAACAAAAATTTCACCAAAAGTGTGCACCAGATCGCTGAATTTCAGGTCTGAAAATGCAAAATCTTCCTCCTGTGGAAGAGGGATACGTA